>NC_061114.1:121707477-121839644 GCF_002878395.1 Capsicum annuum | reverse complement strand
ATAAAACATCATTACTGTCTTTTACTCTCTTATATTTCTACTTTTTTTTCTTATTAGTTTTTTTTCATCTTATTTTTTTTATTTCTTTTTCTTTTTCATTTTTTTCTTTCCACTTTATTTTTTCTATTCTATTTCTCTTTTTTTCCTTTTTCATTTTTTTTTCCTTTCTCATATCTTTTTCTTTTTTCTATTTTCATTTTGTTCTTTTTTTTCTTTTATTTTTATGCTTCTATTTCTCTTTCTTCCTTCTTTTTTCTTTTTCACTTCTTTTTTTTTTTTTTTTTTGTTTTTTTATTTTTACTCTTCTATCTCTAATTTTTATTTTGAAAAGACAACTATGCATATCACATACACATATTCAAAAAAAAAATACAAAATACATGTCATACAGATCTGGATATGCATTTCAGTACAAAACATACATATGTATGTACGAAATACATATCATATTCATATTAAACAGTAACAAATATAACTATACTATATATCTTCATATGTATTTGCAAAATACAAAGGTAACATATAAAATAAAAATATTCATATGGATCAGGTATGTATTCTGTAAATACATATACAGAGCTATATGTATTTTATACGGTGTTGGATTTGTCTTTGAACTGTACATACTATGTCATTTTTAGAGGGTGACATTTATTTATTTATTTTCTTTTACTGTATCATGTATTTTTTTATTACCTATATGTATATGCATATAATTGTCATTTTTGTTAGAGAGATTTTGTGGCTTATATGTTTATATATACATGTGAATCAAATATGTGTTTCTGTAAATACATATGCAGATATATATGTATGTTTTTTACCGTAAATACATATGCAGATCTGTATGTCTATTTATTTTGTATATTGTTTTGAATATGTATATATGATATAGATATTTGTCTTTTAAAAATAAAAGATAGAGATAGAAGAGTAAAAAAGAATGAAAAACAAAAAAAAATAGAAAAAAATTAAAATGAAAAATAAAAATTCAAAAAAAAGGAAAAAAAGAAGAAGAAAGAGAAATAGAAACTAGAAATAGAAGTGTAAAAACAAAAGCGAAAAAAATTTAAAAAAAATAAGAAGAAGAAAACGAAAAAAAATATAAGAAAAGGAAAAAAAAAGAAAACGAAAAAAGAAAAAAATAAATAAAAAAACGAAAAAGAAAAAAAAAGGGAAGTAGAAGAGAGAAAATAAAGTGAAAAAAAAAATAGAAAAGAAAAAGAAATCAAATTTAAAAAAAAAAGATAAAAAAATGAAAAAACTAACAAAAAAAAATAGTTAGAGATATAAGAGAATGATATTTTGAAATTTTGAAGATCTTGGAAATAATAATCTTCATATTGTGTTTGATTTGGAAAAGGAATCTACTAATTTAAATAAGAGTAATTTATGAAATTTAATTAGCTGGGATAATTATTCCTTTTTAACTCAACTAATTTGAGTAAAACAAGGATAGTAAATCTTGTTGTATATGTATTTGTATAACAATACTTTACTTAAATACAATTTACTATTTTTCGTAATTATGAAACAGTTGCTATAAAAGTTACAATTAAGACTTTATAGTTGTTATTTCTGAAATTTTCTCTTGTATAAATTCCTCTTCCCCCCTCCCCCCCCTTTTCCTTAAACCGACCGATACATACACTCAATCCCAAATTTTCTAATGCGTAACTTACTTTCCCCTCATCTCCAAGATTTCAATCGAGTTTCAATCTAGTGGTTAAAGTGTGGTAAATTATTTTGAAGCTTACTATTTTGAATTGGATTATTCCCTCATCTTCATCTTCAATTTCAAACTTTCAAGATTCACCCACTTTTCTCAAAACTCCACTTTTTTTTTTTTCAGAACTTTTGTTGGAGTTTACCTCTGAACATTAGTTTTTTTTTGAATTTTTTACTAAGCATAGATTTTATCAAAAATTTATTTATAAAATCTATGTTTATTAAATCAATTACATTATAATGAATTTAAATTCACATCCATCTTTTAGTATTAGAATTACTCATATAATGTTAACCAAATTATTGACATTCCTAAGTTTTTTTCTTGATGTTTTTGATATGACTGATGATGATTTTGTTGAAAATAGATCAAAATACTAAAATGATTCGATGATGATGAAGAAGTTGCGTGAAAAGGGAGGCCGCTAAAGCAAATAAAAATCGATGTACTGAGAAAGAGTTGAAAAACTTAATGTCCTCTTATGAGTCCTGCAACACATGATCTACAACCATCTACTAAACCGATGACCTCTCGCGATGTGCCCAGTTAGTGGCAGTCTGGGTTTAATCAATTTGCTTTTGATTATGTGTAAAGGCTGAGAATGGATATTTTAGTGACAATAAAGACCCACCAAAATTAAAATTCAACTTCAAACCACCAGACGAAGATGATGTGGTTACTGTTGAATAGTTATAGTAATGTTGGTTTTGTGCAATTTTATAATTGTTTTTTCAGTTGTTACAACTATAACTATGTTGATTGATTTTTTGTTTTGCTCACAAAGATAATGTTGATACTACTTTATCTAGTGTATTTGATGGTAAATTGTTTTAATCCAGCAGTTCTATTTATTCCTTCATATTATAAGCCTTTTTATAATATGTATCAAATGCATAACTATAACATATACGTATGAGATACATTATTATAACTTGTTTTAGACTATAAAATATATCAGATACATGAATATACAAAATTAAATTAAACATTTGTTCGATATAAATGTATATTTCATATCTCTTATATTTAGTTTTTTTTATAAGAAAAAATATAATGTAATATATTTACACTGAGATATAATTATTTACTGAAAATAATAATATATCTTAATTTTTTGTGTCTTTACAAATACATATTTTATATCTCTTATATTTATGTTTTTATAATAAAAAGTATAATGTAATGTATATACACTAAGATATATAGATAAAAAATGAAATTAAATATTAGTAATGTATCTTAGGTATTAACAAGGTTAGATATCTCTACAGTTACGTACAAAAATGATATTTAACATATGTTTTTACCTGAATGCATATATTAGATAGTATTATATCATTAATTTTAGTTATGTGTCAAATGTGTCTTATCATTTATAATAAGTATCTCTGCTGTTATATTGAATTGATTGATATAAACAACAATTGTTGTCTTGTACCAAAATAATGGTTAGTAATTGATTGATTCAAAGTATCAGTTAATTAAGTTATATTGCTATACATGTATTTTAATGTTGAAAAAAAAATATGTATCTGATAAACTTCATTACATTCACAAAAAATTTGTTCAACAAATATTCATCATTAGAACTAAAAATATGTATCAGATACATAAATATGGAGATTGAAACATCATACATTAATAACATCATTGCAGAATTATTGTAATTATGATATATACAATTTAAATACAAACGTGTTGTACAACAAATATGTAACAAACATGTAATATGATATTTGGTTAGAGTGTGTATTCTCTTATGATTGACTAATTTTGAAATTGTAAAATCGCTAACAAATAAAATCATAGCTTGAACTTGGGCGAACATTCTATCTTTCAAGGGCCAGTTTGTACATCATGAAATACCCTTACTTTAAAGAGTTTCAAATTCTTTCGACGTGGCACCTTAAAAATTCAACTACGATCCTTTAAAAATTATTGTAGGACATAACTGCAAAACACACACAATCATATTGAAATTAAAATATTTATTAACAAATGCATCACTAATTAATAAACACATGATAATTTATGGGATGCAATATTAATTTATACAATTCACTTTAACGCTTAAAGTGTCTCACAAATTTTGTCCTATACATAAATCAAATTGTGTATCTCACTCTGTACTAGCCAATCTATTATGTATCTCCATCAAATATATTCATAAATTTTGTCCATTACATAAATTTAATTATGTATCTCAGTATGTTATTGCCAATGTAATATGTATCTAGACCAAATCTGTTCGTAAATGAATGTATCTCAGCAATTGTAAATTTTGTATATCTACTTCAAGAATATGCAGCACGTGAGATACATAATTTATGAACTTACAATAACATCATCTCTACTTCAAATTGAAAATATTTTCTATTTTCACTGAAATGTAACAACAACAGATACATACTTTTTGTTTGTTGGATTTTTTTGACTTTGAAATTGAAAGAATGATCAGTGACACACTTTTCTTAATGTCTATGTATAAGCTTCACCCCCATATCATTACGGATCAACAATGAAGATAAATTTCTTTCAACAATATATTGAGCTTGAATTTTTTTCTTGTTACGTCGATTCAAGTTTTGCAGCAATGATTAAAGTTAATTTTTCATACATTATATTTTCTCTGATTACAATGCCTCACTTTTATCCTACGTACTTGACACCCGTAAACTAAACATCGAAATATCGTAATAACACAGAGATATTTATTGAGAATCGTTGAAAATAAATACAACAAAAAACAGAGAATAGAGGAGAAAATGATTCAACAAGTTGAGTGAGGAGAAGGATATTTTGAAAATATACATAATAATTAATTACATTTTTTAAAAAATTTGGACTCTTAATTGAAGATATGAAGAGTGATTTACTCCTTAATTAAGTTAGTTTTTATTTATTTTTTTAATTAGTGAGCATTAGTTGTTTCACTGAATGTATCACCAGGGATGTATCTCTCGTAATTGGATGTATCGAAAAAAATAAAAAGAAAATTTTTATGAAATTTTAATAAAAGTTGGGATATGGTATAGTTAGGGATAAACTAGCAGGAATTTATGTAAGTTTTTCTACTTTATACATGTTGCGACTTATGGAATGTACCCAAATAGTTAAATTCGTGTTCTTTATAATTATTGATATCACTTTATCTTAGTAGTTGCATGATTTTTCTTCTCTCATGTTATTTTTCATTAATTGAGTTAATAAGATATTTTTTTGAATATGACTATTTTAGATATTTTACTGGGATATATTTAGTGGTCAAATTTCTGTTTATATAACTAATTGATATCATTGTATTTTATACTAGCAGTTTTCTTAAATTAGGTTTCATATTTTTTGAAAGATTTTAAAATTTGATTTCACAAATATTTAAAAAAAAATTATAGAAAAAGGAAACCTTGTTATTATTTAAAAACTCTAATTATTATTCATTTATCACATTATTCAAAGACATATCTAAAATTTTCATTAATAACACATTATTAATGAATTTAATTATGGAAAAAAAACTTATGTAGCCAAGACCACTAATATTAAAACTTTTTATAGCCCTAAAAATATTTATGCAAAAAATAGTCATAGATTATTCAAACAAGAAGGTTAAAAACCTAAAAAGAATCCCTAAAAAAAAGAAAGAAAGCTATATTCAATTCGTTATTTCCCAACAATCATCCCTTAACATTCTCTTGCAATTATATTATTTCTTATTATCTCCAAGATTTCAAATACAAAATTGAAAAAACTTGAACGAAAATAACCAGAAAAGAAGCATTATCAAAGTTTTACCAAAACTTTTAGAAACTTATACATGTATAATAAATACATAAATCAGTATATAAATATTATATAATGCATATACCCTAATTATACTCATATTTTTTTAAAAAATGTAAAACTTGATCATAAATGGCAAAAAAATTTATCGAACTTTTCCAAAAAAATTTAGAAAAATTATAGATGTATAATAAATGTATGGATTGATGCATAATTAGTATGTAAGGTATACACATCAATTATATAATAATTATACACTATTGTATAATGTAAATGTTATATAATGATATTACACAATTGGTGGGTAATACACACACACCAATTATATATGTACTGTATAATGATTATACACTAATTACATAATATATAAATAACTCATGTTATTCATCATTCATCGTTTTTTAATATTTACGTTGATTACATAAGTAACAGACTAAAGTTCGAGACATTATGGTTTGGGAGGCGAAACTCATGTTTTAAAGAAGATGATTGTGATGACTATGAATAATTTATATTGGTTCAATTAATTATCCATTTACTGAAATTGTTTTTCAAATATTTTGATCTCTAATATTGTTCGTGAAAATACCATTATTGAAGAACAACTAAATTTTGATTTTCTGAGATAAAAAAAAGAAGAAAAAGAGGAGAAAGAAATTTTGATTTGGGGATGGACAATGGGGAGAGGGAATTGAGATAGAGAGAGAATTATATTGCTATGGAGAGATATATACTAGCTAGTTTAAAGGATTTATATTTATCCTTATTCCTACAAATAACTAATTAGAATAAAATAAATTATTAGTCTGGATAAAAAAATAAAATTATTAGTCTGGCTAAAAAAAAGTAAACAATGAATGAAAGCTGATTATAATGGGGTTATTAAGTTAAAAGTAAGGGTATTTTGAGTTTAAAACTTACGTGGGCTGTTATATGGGTTAATTTTCCTTAAGTATATCTCATAATGTATTTAAAATATAATCATACTCAAGGCAACACGTTATTAAATTCTATTATTTAAGAATAACAAGAAAAACAAAATTATGTTATCAACATGAAAATAATAATAAAAAGTTTGATTGGAACCCAATAATCTGATATTGATTTTAATTTTTTAAATTTCTTTTCTAAAAAAAATTATATTTTGTTATGTCATTAAATATATATCAAAAATTATATTTCTGGGAATAATGATCATATACATATTGCTAACTCTATGCCTTTTTCGTGGCGTACCAGATAGGGAGAAATGAGAAATTATAAGTGTTACAGTTTCAAGCAAGGTGAACGGTAAACTACCCACAGGATACCTAAGGGTGCCATTGAACACAAAGAAAGTTTCTATTGTCTAGTGCCTGCCAATCGCAGAAAGCAGACTGGACCACAAAATTTCTATCTAATATAAGAAAAGCATAGTGTTTACCATCAATTTTAAAATAGTTAGATTTGTAGGTGAGTTAAGAGCATGCATTAAGGTTTTAGATTCTTGTTAGTAGCATAAATTTATAAAAAAGTAAGTAATCTAAATAAAGAATGTAAAATAGTAAGTAAAGCACAGATTGAGAGCAAACCTGAAAGACAACGAGCTACAAGCAAATAGCGATCACGAGTGCTTGATGAACGAGCGTAATAGTAAGTAAATGATACTAAAACAATTAAAACAAAAGAGAGGGATTAAGAATCAAGCTAGAGAATATTATTCCTTGAGAGTGAAATGATAGAAAATTCAGATCCCTTTACAATGAGGGAGGGGTTGACTACTTATAGGTTACAAGGACTATCTCAACTAATATGAGACTGCCACTTAAAATCTACAGTACATCAACCAATTAAGGATGGCCACTTGTTGCACCGTTGGAGGGTGCCAGCCCAATATCGCGTGTCTGATATAGTTCAACACGGGGTAGCTTGTGCACCTGAGATCCTCGATAGATTGTTCTTCTTTCTGTTGTTCTATGCACGATCACCATCACTATTGGTATCAGGATACTTTGAACATGCCCGAGTGGGTGTTTCTTTATCTCGATTTCATTCTCGTGATGACACCATTGTGGGTTGGTTCCATTTTGCTTGACCTAGGTCGGTCCAATCTTTATTAGAGCTATGTTACTCGACCCCAATTGGTCCAATCCTTATTAGGACTATTTTTCTCATACAAATAGTTTCTCCATTGCTATATGTAGTTTTTATGATGAACAGCTAACTTCAAAGGACCAGGTCCCTGGATGTTCATGGTACAATACAACTGGCACGGGTGTCTGCACAATTTTGTCCTCTTGTGTAACAAACTTGCAGGTACTGCTTGTACTGAATAGGACACCTGGTCCAATGAGATTTTAGCCTTAGTCATCACCCAACTCTAAAAGAAAAATGAGGCTTCTTCATCAAATAGTTTTTGCACAAATTTAAAGAGTGAAGAGAGGGAACAAAAACTCCATTTCAATATTGCTCATGTTCTGTAACACCCGGTATTCAAGTACGTGTATTGGTCTTATTTATATGGAATTAATTTTTTTATTATTTTATTTATACCGGAATTTACCCGTCAATGGTTCCATGCGAAGGTTATTGAATAAGATTTCCAACGATATAAAGATTTCCAAAAACGGATAGGTTTCGGTTATAATCCAGCACGTTCGAAACTATAAAATGGTGGCCGGGATATTTGGGAATAGTAAATGTGCAGGAAAATTTCCTCACACAAACTACTGAGGCCAGCTAAGTTTTTGGGTCAACTTCGAACAATCATAACTCCCTTAATATAATGAAATGGGAGAGCTATGACCTATGAAAAGAAAGATCTTTGAGTCTTCTTTCCAATGCAACTGATTTCATCCAAATCCAACATTTGAGTAAGGAGTTATACTCGTTTTACTTCAGCCTATCAAAATAGATTTTTAGGATCAACTTCAAACGACCATAACTCCTTGTACAGGACGAACTGGGTGGCCTACTTTATATGAAATGAAAGCCCTTTGAATTATCCTTCCAACGATACCAATTTCACCCAAATTCAATATCGGAGCAAAGAGTTATGGTCGATCTAATTTAGTTTATCAAAAACAGTCCACCAAAGGATAGATTTGACATTATTTAAATTTTAAGACATTTTGGTCATTTCCTATTATATTATGTACGGGAATATGTGTATATATACATGTATATGAGTTCAAAAACTCATTTTCATCATCAATCATTGAGGAAGAACAAACCCTGGCCAAATTTGACCTTTAATTTACTTTTGATTCAACCGTAGAAATTCCAAAGTAATCCGATAACTGTGTTTGTCATCTCGAGATCTTCGAACGACACCTATTATTTGTCTAAATAGGATTGCATAATCAAGAGGTAAATTCTAAGGTATGAATATTGTTTGCCTTTGTTCTTTTCCATATATATATGTGTGATAGAAGATTATATGTATTGGTTGTTATTGAAAGGTGATGGAAATAGGGTTATGAACTATTTTACATGGTTTGGTTGTATTGAATTGTGGAAGGTGAATATGGTAATTGAGTTATGAAAGGTGGATATGGTAATTGAGTTATGGAAGGTGGATATGGTGATATACTATTAAATCGATGATTATTTATGTCTATGGCTCAATTTGGTTTAATGGATTGGTTAGAAGGATAAATGAATCCAAACTTGATATTGGAGGATGTTGTATGAATATGGATGGCATGTGAATGTAATTGGAGTATAAAAGGGTTAAAGTGACACCCTTTATGGTGTAATTAAGGCTTACTACTTAACCACTAGTTTGGTGAATTCAAATAATTGAATTGTGACGTTTGGTTGCTAATACTAGATTGCTATATATGTTCATTGTAAATAAGTAATCCAAAAAGACGGGAAGTTCATTTGGGACTAGTATTGAAGGTTGACAGTCAGGTATGTAAAGCATACTCTATACCATATCTTTGGCATGAAAGTGAACAATTGTTCTATTAAGAAAGTTTCTAAAGTTATTTAGTAACATGTGATCCATAATGGTTTTGTATGATGTCCTACGTTATCAATGAACTTGTTTCCACCCTACAAGATGTCAAGACATTCCAATACTTACTTGTTTTCCAAATCTTACATTTTTATTGCACTAATGAATGTCAGAAGGTATCCGGTTACTCAAACAAGATCCATGTGCTATTAATGACTACCAAACATTTCATTGATATACCAATAAGTTCCTACTTTATTGTTATGGCATTGATGACTCCAAAATACTTCATTGATGTGCAAATTAGTTCTTACTTCATCTTTATTGTATTGATGGTCTATTTATATGTCTCTTATTGATGTATCATTGTTTCAAAGTATCAAAAATGAGGTGGCGACCGAAATAACAATCTCAAAGATTAATTGAACTAAGTGATGAAAGTTCTCTCTTATCGGGTGGTATCCCAGGGGCATAAGCCTATCATGGGTAGATCCCTATTTATGTGTTTATGGGTGGTATCCTAGGGGCATAAGCCTATCGTGGGTCGATCCCAGTTGATATGTACTGGAGGCAGCCTAATGGTCACAGTACAGTATAGTAATGATTACAAAGATGATAAGAACGAAGGTAAAGTGATTGAATAAATTCAATGTACAGGTTGTCACAAGTTCTAGTAAGTGTGGTCCACTCCTATTATGATTTATTCACTTGTTTTTGATTTCTATTGATCTCCTATATCATATGTGATTATCTACAGCTTTACATACTCTGTACATATTTTGTACTGACATCCCCCGTGGGGGACCTGCATTTCATGCTACAGGCACAGGTACCTCAACTTATACACCGCACAAGTAGGAGCCAGGATATCCAGCTGCTTTTGGTGAGCTCCAGTTTGCTTTGGGGATTTTCGTGTCATATCAGTCACTTTTGGTATTTTATAGAAGTTAGTTAATTGGCGGGGTGTGTCCCGACCTTAGTTAAGCTCTGTGGATTGTCTAGAGGCTTTGTAGACCTAATGTACAGTCAAGGTGGTGTTTTATTAATAGATGTGATGGCTCCAATGGCCAAGTATTGTATATACATATATATGTGTGCTCGAGCTTATACAGGTAATTATTTCCTTTAATATGCGACATGATGCTGTCCGAATTTTGAGTTGTCATAGAGGTATGAATGGGAAGTATAAGGTTATGAGTTTGTTCTCTCGGGCCTCCTCGGTTACGGGTTCTAGTCCTCCCCAATAGGATTTGAGGTGTGACAATAGTTATCTTTGCAGTATGCTTAAAGATTGAGTGAGTGGTCTTGAGTGCTGATTTGTAATCGAACTACTCATATTATAAGAGTAGTGATTTCTTTTGTTGAGAGAAGTTCTTAGGTAGAGTTGCCTAAGCTTGTTGCTTGTTAGAGTTAACTAGGTTTTTAGGAAAACTTGGCAGAGGTGTCAAGGAGTTCTTGTAACAGAGGTATTGCAAGTAGGAGGAACCTAGAGTTAGGTTAACAGTCGAGTCTGTAATCAAGAGGTTGGTTATAGTAAACTATTTCTAGCTTGTGAGGGTAAGTCGTGGTTTTTTCTTCCTTGAGCAAGGGGGTTTTCACATTAAATCTTGTGTGTAGTTTCTTTCCTGCACTTCCCTTAGTTTTCCTGCACTTTATTATTTGATTGCCTATGATTGACTTAGAGGGACCTAGTCCCTTATTGTGTGGTGTAACCCCTAAGGGTTTCAACAATTTGTATCAGAGGGAGGTCACTCTAAAAGGTTCACACCTAGAGTGTTTTGGTTAGCATGGCTGCTCCACCTAACCTACAAGAAGGATAATCAACTACTTAACCACCTAGATTTAATGGAAAATACCATGAGTGGTGGAAAACAAGGATATTTAACTTTATTATAGCTGAAGATAGTGAACTGATGGACATAATCCTTGATGGACCTCATGTACCTGTAAAAAAAGTCAAAGAAGGAGATGTTACAAGAATGGTTATCAAAAGTAGGAGGGAATTCAATGAACAAGACATGAAAAGAATTAAGAAGAACTACAAGGCAAAAAAACTGCTAGTGTGTGGTATATGTCCAGATGAATACAATAGGATTTCTGTATGTGAAAGTGCTAAAGAAATCTAAGACTTCTTGAAAACTACTCATGAGAGAACTAGAAATGTGAAAGATTCTAAAGTTGACATGCTGACAACACAATCTGAAACCTTCACTATAAAATAAAGAGAGTCAATACAAGAAATGAATACTAGATTCACTTCCATTACAAATGAGCTACACTACTTAGGATAAGTGATTCCATTGTATAAAAAAGTGAGAAAGATTCTGGGTGTTCTTCCCAAGTAATAGGAGAGCAAAGTGGATGCCATAACTGAGGCAAAAAACCTAAAGACCCTCATTTTGGGTGAACTTATTAAGAATCTGAAAATCCATGAACTCAAGAAGCAGCAAAGAGAAGAGAGTAAGGAAGTCAAAAAGGAAAAATCCTTAGCTCTAAAAGCTTTAAGTTCAAGTTCAAATGAATAAAACACTGATGTTTTCTACTTGGCAAAAAGAATCGTTAGAGGTATGAAGAAAATTGGCAAGTTTCAAGGAAGTGGAAGTAGAGTAGAAAAAGAGCCACTATGGAAGTTTGTCACAGATGTGGAAGTCCTGAATATTTTATTAACGATTTCCTAATACACAAAATAGAGAAAATAGACTATCAGGATTATCACAGCACTAAAGGTGACAAAGGAAGAAACAGGGACCAGTTCCCTGTAAAATCAAGAAAACAGGCTGTAGCTGATTTTGTAGTTAAACAAGCTTTAGCTAATTGGGGTGACTCCTCCAGTGAATCTGATGAAGCTGAGAAGTCTGCAGATGTTCCATACTTGCAGTAGAAGGTAAGAAACTGACCTTTGATTCCTTGTTTACCTTCATAACAAACACTGAAAATGAAGAAGAAAATAAGGTAACTATCTCTGACGTTAAGAAGAATCTTAAAAATTATTCTGATAGGAAGACAAATAAGCTACCATAAGTATTGATTGATACAGTGTGCAAATGAGTACTGATAAGAATGCTCTAGAAGAAAAGATAGAGAAACAGGAGCTTGAATTAATTGCCTTAAATCTCTAGATTTCTAAAATAGAAGAACAATATGCTAAGTTAAAATTTAACTATCTAAGTTTGGTAAGCTAACTAAAGATAACAGATGCTTCTGATAGTAAAGGTAAGAAAAAAGCTCCACAACTTCAAGTCGAGAATGAAGAGAAGCTGAAGAATTCTCAAAAGCATTTCATGATACACTCCAGAAGAATGAGAAATTAGAAAAAGAACCTGGTCCGTCTAAGGGAAGAACTCAAAAAATCCCTTCAGTGGACTTTTATAATACCCCAAACTTTTCTAGCTTAAATTTGTTCCTAGAATGTTAAAGGATAGCTTCCAAAATGAATAATATTTATTCCATGTGGAATTTTTAATGTTTCTACTTTCCATTGTGTGAAAAATTGAATAAGCTTTCCATCGTTACAAGATTCGCCAAAATTTGACATTCAGTGAAGGAGTTATGGTATTTTTAAGTTGGCAATGTATCATCTGGACTCTCAGCGCGTCGCAGAGCTAAGCAAATTACCCGTTTTCAAATTCCAGTGAGACTCTGCGATTCCACTGTGTTGTGGAGGAGTCCCATTTCACATTTTTCAATTTACAGCAAGCCTACGCGATAGTGACACGTCACGATAGTGGCCAAAATGGCAAAATGATAGGGCACCGGGATAGCTCCGCGTCACAGAGAAAGCCCAGCTTCCACTCGTCCTCTTCCAGTGAGGCGCCATGATTGTGGTGTGTCGCGGTGGCTAGCCAAATTGAGATTTTTTCTGCTTTCTAGTATTGTTTAAAACCTCAAGGGGGTGTTTTGGTCAATTCCCAAGCCCCCAAATCTGTCCAAACACACGATTTAACCTTATTACAAGCCTTCTATGCTTATGTTCATCAAAATTTCTCTCAACCGAACCCTCAAGCTTCATCATTCAACTTTAAGAATCCCTAAGATTCCACCATTCTTTTCTTAAATCAGTTCAAGATTCAAAGTTCCCAATTTAAGAACACCAAGAATCATCATTCAAGAGCACAAATAGAATCCCAAAAGCAAACTTGTTCATCTAGGTCATCATCCAAGGTAGGGGTTTTGAACAAGGATAAATCTTTCATCCTTGTGCTCAAAAAGTAATTATGGTTTCAATTTTACTGAATATTCTATGATTTTACATGAAATTTAAGTTAGGGTTGATACCCAAATCCTTATTATTTTAGTTTATGACATTATTATGATATTTAAAGCTCTAATTGCAAGAAATTTACATATATTCATGTTTGCTATTATAAGATTCGTATTATGAGCTATATAACATTATCTTGATTGATATTGTTGAAAGATTTTAAGATGATTATTGAGCACGAAGTTTAAATCTAATTATTGATGTAATTAATGATGCATTAAAGCTTTATACTTTGAGTCCTAAGTACTATTGATGATTTTACAAGAAGATTATGATCTCAAGTCCTATTGACAAGTTTTGATTTATGATTTCAAAATAAAATATTGATATTTTGATTCTAAGCTAAGATAGGAATTCACATTATTTATATGGTTTATGATTTAATACAAAGAGAAGCATAATTGGTTTTAATTATGAACCCTTGTGCTATTTTAAGGTAAATTTCCTAAAAGTTTTGAGCAATAAGTATGGGAGTAGTATTTAGCACCGAGTTGGGTATGATTCCAAGGTCTCATGCCCTAAAACTACGTGCCACCGTAGGTTTATGATTGCCCATAGTGGGCTAAGATAGTGATCACTTAAGCTAAGGTTCTATTCCGATGGCAAGGATAGAACAGCTCTCCCTAACGTAGGAAATATGTTGGACTCCATGTCAGCTCACATGGTTTATGTCGGTTAGAAGAAACTCCCAAACTCCCTAAGTCTTAATGTTCCAAAATTTCTAAAGCTCCCTAAAGTTTCAAGGCCTAACGGTAAAGATTTTCAGAACAATTTTAAAGCATTTTTCCTACTAGTAAAGAAAAGATTTGAAAGATCTCCCTAAAGGTTTAAAAGCCTAGTAGCAATGATTTTTTAAGATAAAGTATTCTCCTTAACAGTAAAAGAAGAACCGATAAGATTTTAGAAAATGAAGTGTAAAGGCTCACAGTTTTACTCAAATTGTGCTTTATAGAAAGATATTAGCTTCAAATTTTACCTTTCAGATTCCAGATTTAAGAGTGAGTTCTTTTCTACACTTAGAAAATATGATTTAAAGGGAGAATACAAGTACAACTTTTAGAACTAAATGTAATGACTCACTAGATTTATAAAACATGATTTGCTTCTCATGATTATTATTTTCAGTATTTTAGATATTCCAGCTTTGTGAGTCATTACATTTAGCATGCATTATTTTACAAATTATGATGATGAGATGATGTTTTTACTTATGCATTCACCCTCATATACTCAGTACATCCTCAAAGTACTAATTCACATATATGTCTATGTGCTACATTGTCTCATAATGTAGGTATCAGTTCAGTTGTAGCACGCATACCATATTTTGATAGCTTGCAGCTTCCAGTCAGCAAGTGATGAGTCTTCTTGATTCAAGGGCTCGAGTCAGTCATATTGTTTGAGTAGTATCTTATTTTTTTTCTTTATTCAGTTATATTAATTTGGGATAGCTGGGGGTCATGTCCTGGCTACTTATAGTCAATACTAGTAGAGGCTCCATAGACAGTCAGTAGAGTTAAGGTATTTTATTTCGGTTTTGTTTATAAAAGAAAAATTATACTCATTTTAATTTAGTTTTGTATTAATTAGATTTAGAAAAGAGTAATCTTCGGCTTATTTTGTTTAGATGTATGTATTTTATTTAGTTGCTTATGAGTTATACTAGTAGAAGGTTAGCTTGGGATAACTTGTGGTCCTAAGCACCGTGTGACGTCTCAGGACCATTTTTGGGGTGTTACAACTTCATCCTTACAAATCCTTTATAACCTAAATGATCAAGGAGTCAATAATGGTAAGGGCTGTCGGTATCAAAACAAAACTCATTCATCTGGGTCACAAGGCAAGGTTGATCAAACTATCAAAAACAAAGTCTATAAACCATTGTGCATTTACTGTGGAAGAGATAAACACCTGAAGGAACACTGTCAAAGTTGGAATAGAGCAAGAATGTTTAATGACAAATATATCCAGCAAGAGAATTCCTATCCAAAGAATTTCATGCCCTTGAAAGTATGAATAAAATGTCTTTACCTAGATGGACCAAGAAGGATTTGATCACTCTATTGTCCTACTACTAGGAACTCAGACTCAAGTGAGTTCCCAAATCTAACAAGTGATCATGGTCTCAGGTATGAGAAAGAGAATTGGAGTCAAGAATGACAATTAAAAATGCGTATTAAAAAATCTCAATGTTGAAAGGTCTGATTGTATCCTTTCTCTCAAGACACTTCATGATGGAAGTGTCTCAGGTGAAATAATCAACTTCAAAATATCTAATCCATGGCAGAATATAGATAAAAATCTCTATGACAAGAAGTAAATTGTGTGATTTGAATAAATAGGGTTGATGATGCTGAAGATGATGAGTAAAGGTTGGAAGATGTAGAAGAGAATGGTCATAATGCAAAATATCAGTCACTGATCTTGGCTCAAGACTAAGAATAATCAGAATGGGTCACGATAAAACACTCAGGGACCTGGTCCCTAAGAAACTCATATCAAGTGAAGAAGCTTTAGCCTTGTGAATAAAGTTAAGTCTAATACCTAATCTTCAGACGTATTTCCAGAACAAGTCATGGTATGAAGTGGTATAATAAATCTAACAAGCTGAAGTTGTGATTGATCAAATCAACCTGACTTACTAAGATGAATCAGCTTTTCTTCCAAAATTTAGCTATGTTCAGGAGGCAGGTATCCTTGTTAAATTAAGTGCATGTTGGTCTAAATCAGTACCATACCCTTGCAGGTATGCACCCATGGGAACAACTTTGGAGGTAGACAAATGTGACAAGCATAAAGTGAAGATTCACACAAACTAGAGAAGGACCTAATCCCATTTCTCAAGTTAGTATCTTTTATGTGAAAATTTTGTCTGTTATGTCAAGAAAAATCTGTGTCCTTTCTGTCCTTGTGATAGAGAAAGGTTTTCATATTTTAAAAGGGAAGGTGAGTCACCTAAAATCTAATATTGATCATCTCTTGTTCCCCCAAAAAATCCTTCCTTGTGCATATTATTCCTTTAAATCTTGCTGCACCCACTCCTTCTCGTATCAAAAAGGGAAAATCTATATTTCAAATAGCCCTTCTAAGAAAAAGACCTTGATGGCTGTAGCACTCCCGGTTTTATATCCTTTAAAGGATTCCGAGCCTAGCATAGTTAAAAATCCTTTCCCCAACCTTTCTAAAAAACATCCTCTTGTTCTTAATATTTCAAAGCCTAACTCTTTTTTCACTCAACTTGTTAATGAAGAATCATCACTGAATCTTTAAAACTATTCTGATAGTGTTGTAGTGGATAAAACCTGGGTTGCTGAAAATATCATCTTGTTGTCAAATAGCCCAAGAAAGAGCATAGTTGATCATAAGAAAAATAATGTCAATAAAACACCAAGAATTTTTGGAAAATGGTCTGGAAGTTTTACTAAGAAGTAGTTTACTCTAGAGGAACCTGGTCCCAAGAAGAGAAAAGTAGCTGAAAGAGAATCTGTGATTATTTATTATAGAAGAAAGAATGGGGATAAAAGTGAGGTTGTATCCAAGGAAGTTAGAAATAGGTTCTTAAAGAATAAAGAGGTGTTAACTGGACGGATTTTGATTCAAATGTGCTAGCAGAACCTGGTATGATGGAATTAGTTGAGCTAGTTAAACATCAAGGTTGGATGCATCTCATGGAAGGACCTATTCCTACTATTTTTGATGAGATAGTCAGGGAATTCTCAAATATAGGATGAATCTAACTGCACATGTCCAAGGAACAAAATAAAGCTGAATGAGGAAACATTGGGAAGAATTTAAGAAGTTCCAATATATGAGGTGAGAAGTTTCTCTAAGAAGCCGTCTTTAACAAAATTCTTAGCAAACGTATCCAAGGTCAAAGAAAAATCTGTAGATACAGTGAATAGAAAATCACTCAAGAGAGTTTTAACTGGTTTTTGGCTTGTGAACAAGGTGATTCTGTCTAGATCACAAAAGAAAAGCATAGCCTTAGCCACTGATTTATATATGATAGAATCCCTTAGTTGCTTTGAGTTCATTAATCTACCTGCATTGATAATAGAACACATTCACAAAGTGGTTCTTGGAAAAAATGAAAAGAATGGTATGCCTTATGGATATTGGTTGAATAAAGTACTTGATCACTATAGCGTTGTCTATGACTTTAGAACCCAAGGATCTGTGGTTCAAATGCTTTGCATGAATACACATGATAAAACTGAGTGTGTCAAATAAGGTAGAATTCATCAAAGGGACCTTTTCAAGGAAATAGAGGAACTAAAGTTCAACCTAACTGCCAATGATGAAAAAATCAACAAGCTCCAGGTGACAATTCCACATCTCTCCAAAAGAAGCCCTTGTGACACTGAAATACTCAGAACTGAGAATGCTGAACTGAAGAAAAGGATTTCAATCTTAACTTATGAGGTCCTTATCCTGAATGAAGAGATAAGGCATCTCAACAACAACCTGACCATGCTCTTTCAAAATCTTTTTTCCAGCCCTTCACTGTTAATCCTTTTTTATTCCTATGACTTTTTTCCTAAGAATATTTAATTTATGCACAGAAATGATACTTATCCTCTACTTATGAATGAATATTTTCTATGTGTGTTACGTTTCTTCCTTTGAATTGAAAAGTTATTCGTCATGTTAGTGTTTTTCCAGTGGTCATGAGTTAACTAATTTGTGCTTATTTTACTTTTGGTTTATTGTACTCACTTTTCAATGATGCCAAAAGGGGTAATATTGATTTATGTAGTAGGGAAAGATACCAGGTGGATTGAGTTGTAGAATTATATAGCGTGCTGATAAGGGGAAGTAAGTGATGTGCTGAAATAATGAATAAAGAAAGTCATGTTGACAGGGAGAAGTATGCAAATGTACTAAATAAAAAATGGTGAATAGTGATAGGGGGAAGAAAATGTGCTTAAAAGTTTTTCCTGCAAAATGACAACAAGGGACTAGGTCCCTGTGTTGCATGATGGTGAAAGCATGATATAGGGGGAACATTCATCTTCAGAATGGTAATCACACTAATTAAATGTGATGGATGTGCTCAAATTTTTATGGTTTGTTTGTCAACATAAAAAAGAGAAAATTATTATATATAGTTTTGATGATGAGCAGCTAACTGCAAGGGCCCAGGTCCCTGGATGTTCATGGTACAGTACAGCTGGCACGCGTGTCTGCACAATTTTTTCCTCTTGTGTAACAAACTTGTAGGTGATGCTTGTACTAAATAGGACACCTGGTCTAATGAGATTTTAGCCCTAATCATCACCCATCTATAAAATAAAAATGAGGCTTGTTCATTAAACAATTTTTGCACAAATCTAAAGAGTGAAAAGAGGCAGCAAAAATTCCATTTCAAGACTGCTCATGTTTTTATCTTTGTAGTATGCTGATTTATAATCAAACTACTTATGTTATAAGAGTAGTTTTTTCTTTTATTGAGGGAAGTTCTTAGGTTGAGTTGTCTAAGCTATTTGCTGGTTAGAGTTAACCAGGTCTTGAGGATAACTTGGCAGAGGTGTCAAGGAATTCTTGTAATAGAGGTATTGCAAGTAGGAGGAACCTAGAGTTAGGTTCATAGTCGAGTCTGTAATCAAGAGGTTTTATATTATGGACTGTTTTGATCTTGTAAGGTCCAGTGGTGGTTTTCCGTACCTTTAGCAAGGGGTTTCCACGTTAAATCTTGTGTGTTGTTTATTTCCTGCACTACCCTTAGTTTTCCTGCACTTTATTGTTTGATTGACTTAGAGGGACCTGGTCCCTCATTGTGTGGTGCAACCTCTAAGGGTTTCAACATTTATTTTTTGGTCACAAATATTGAGCTGAGCGGAAAATAAAAATAAACACAAGTGATGTAACAACCAAACTTAGGATAATGAGTCCCACATTGATAAAATATATGAGAGATGGTGGGCATATAAGTAAAAAAGCTTTTCACTGTAGTGATGCATTTTAAAGCCGTGGGGGTCTAGACCTAGAGCGAAAAATATCATTAGCCAGCTGGGCCATTACAAATGGCTCTGATACTAAGTTTGTAACAACCCAAAGATACTCCCTAGATGTCACATGTTACTTAGGACTATAAGTAGCCCCTAAGATAACCCATGATATCTATGTAACACTGAACTCTAAAAAAGTAAACTTACAACATGAGCGGAAGCTTAAGAAAAACTCATAAATTGGGTTCAAATAGACAAACAATATCATCAAACTACTAAAACTCTATATCATTCAAAAATTATGAAAATTTGAAAGAACATATCGTCTAATTAGTTTGGAAAAGCCTTTAACTAAAACTGAAGAGCCACTGGACCCCAGCTGACACAAAACTAAAAAACACAATATCTAAAATAATAGTAATAAGTATCTGGAACCAACATGAGTCTGGCCCTCAAACTATAAGGACTCACCAGCTGGCTGGATATAGGAAATGGTGATCGTGGCTAGTCGTGCTATTGGGGACGAACAACAGAATGTACATTATGAGACAATATTGCCACACAGACATATATGTGGTTAGTACTTTTGGAATATATTGAGTATGTTTGGGTGAACTCAATAAGTAAAACTGGAACTAAACAATCGAACAAATCATTCATGCTAAGTGTAAAAAGACTCATCTTGATCCCGAATAAGACTGAAGGCTGAAATCTTATAGAGTATGAATCATAAGACAATGTCTGCACAAAGATAGTGAGTCATTACACTTAATTTTTAAAATCTTCTTTTTCTGTAGGAGATTCCCTTAGCCGACATAAATCATGTGAGCAACATGGAGTTTGATATTTAAAACCCTCATCGAAAGGGCCTAATATACTTTGTCAAGGTATAAAGACTAAATGGGGTGATCATCTAAACATGTCCATTTGGATAAGCTAAATAATATATGACATGTCCGTTAGGACAAGCTACATACCCCTTTTGACAAGCTGAATAATAACCTGCGATGGCATTTAGTTTTTAAGAAATAAGATGGGCTAAATCCACATTTTCTCTCGGTTCTAGATACTACTCCCAAAATCATACTATTGTTCATATTTTATCTATAAAGTTTACCTTAAAATGTTTATATGAGCTACTAATTTTGAAAACACAATATGTTTCCATTTTTATCTCAAAATCTTGTTTTTTTATATGAAATGCATAGCTTGCCTGAAATCATATATCAAAACTGAAAATGCTATCATGCTACAATGTTTTTGTATCTCAAATTAGTAAACTTAAACTTTTTATAAACAAAGTACTTTATGCTCAAATAATAATCATTTAACATCTCATGAAAACTTCATATCAAAATATCAAAACTTAATGCTTGAGATCACTTTAGTGGATCAAACTTAAATAAGCATGAAATAATATGCAACTCATGAGGAGACATCAGAAACTCGAGCATAAAAAATTAGGTATAAACCCTAGTTATAAAGTTCTTAAATTCAAAGTAAAAAGTCAACTTTTGGGCACAAAGATGAAGTGTTATCCTTATTTAAACACCACATACTTGGACTTAGTGAATTGTTTCAAGATAACTCGAATTGAAACATTGAGAACTAGAAAATTTGAATTTTGGACAAAAAATTTCCCTTTTTGAGTTCTTGAGGGTTTGGGAGGAGAAGGATAGTATAATATGAGTTATGAGGGTTGGAATCATATTTATTATGGTTGAAAAATCATTTAAGGAGTAAAAATCAGAAATCCATCGAAGAAATCTTAAAAAAATAAAAATTAGCATTTCTACGCCCTTGGACATGGCAAACCCTTATCTCACCACTCCAAGGGCGTGGAACACCCTTATCATGGCATACCAAAGGCGTGGCTCACCCTTATCACTAAAACCAGCTGGTGTGGCATGCCCTAATTATGCCAAGCCACTAATTTTCACATAAGGGTGTGTCATCGCTTCGTGGAACGCCCTAAACATGGACCCTTACTATTTTGGAGTTTTAAAATATCCCAAAATACGTTCTAAAATTTTTGTAACACTTTCTAATGGTCCCATTATCATTCCTTATCATAAATCAACTCTAAAATCACAATAAAACATGAAAGAAGTATCAAAATAAAATTATTGAAATCTTAGATTCTAACAAATGGCCTTTTCCTTTGCTATATATCTGACCTTTTTATCGAAAAGTCACATCTTTCTTCTATGTTACAACATCACCTATGAACTTTTGTCCCCCCTTTTGACATGTATTCACCAGGAAAGAGGTGATGTTTCTTCTTGACACTTCAGATATATGCGTTGATACTCATTCCCTTGTCGTGCTTATATATTCAACTTTACCTCTGAAGACTTTTACTTTTACCTTCATCTTTTTACAACCCTATTTTGATAGAAAAGACCTTTTCAATCAAAATACTTCCTTCACTCTTTAATTTATATCTCAACCTTCTAGCCTCATTCTTTTTTTATCAGACTCATATGAGTCGCCTTAAGATAATAATGGAGGTGGGGTTACTTCTGGCTTCACCATGGAACACATCGTACCGATTGAATTTTATTTTGTCAGTGACTTTGAGGCTCCATCAAGTGGTGAGGGAAATTCTCTGTACGTCAAGAAAGTGTTTTCCCAATTATCTGGAGCACACATCCATTTTGTTTGTATGGCTTGAAGTTGATCACTAGATCCTTGTGCTGAATTTCCCCATGATACTCACAAGACAACTGACCATAGGCCTGGCTTTATCCTAATGTACACTTGATAGCTTAGCCCCAAGTTGTGGAAAATTGTGGCCTACCTTAGAATTCTGGCATATTATAATGACCTTCCTGGTCATTTTTGACTTTTCGTGCATTTTAAGTTTCTTGATAGTTTTCACTTGTTATTTTTGACCTGCCAGTATAGGTGGGTTGATGCTCGATTAGTTTGTTTGAGAATTTTATCAATATCAAACGTGCTATGGAATATTTGATTTATATTAGAATTTGGTAAAATAATTTTTTTTACTACTATTCTAAAATTTTTGGATATTTATGAAAATTCTTTAGTTAACATATATTGATATTATTTTATAATATTTTTATAATTTATTAATATTTTAAATAGAGATAATGAGTCTAGTTTTGTTGAAAATTTTATTATATAATATATGTTTTGTTCAAAATAATTTTCTATTAGTTATAGTATATTCAAAGAGTCATATTCATTTTACCACGAACATATACAATATTCAAATTCGTAAGTAATGGGTTATAGGTATTACTATTATTATGTTGACAACGCATAACACCATGGTTATATGTATTATTATTAGGGACACTTAAAATACCATATGTTTCATCAAAACGAGAGTGTCTCTAGCCTAACTTTCAAATTACAATTCATAGACTCTTTTTTTCCCTTTCTTCTTTTCTTTTCTTTTCTTTTCTTTTTAGTCTCTTTTTATTTGCCTCTTCTATCTCTAGCCCATATTTCTTTTTTTTTTTCTCTTTCTTCGGTATTTTCTTTTTTGCTTTTTTTTTCTCTCTCTCTTCTATCACTCGCCTCTATTTTTCTTTCTTTCTTTCTTTTTTTTCCTTTTAGTTTCCTTTTTTCTTTTCTTTGTTTTTTTTTTCTCATTTTTTTGGTTGTATTGTATATATATATTTTTTAATATTTAAAAAATATGCTAGGTCGGGTACAAGCCATGGATGATGATAATAACATCATAACTGTTCATTGTATTTGTATTCACCATCATTTTTTCCTTTTCTCTTTTTCATTGTTTTTACTTTTTGATTTATTTCTTGTTTGCTTTTCTTTTTTCTTTTATGATTCTTTATTTTATCTCTCTTCTATCTCTAATTTCTATTTTTCTTTCTTTTTCTGTTTGCCTTTTCTATTTTTCTCTCTTTTTTAATCTATTTCTGTAATACCCCACCTTTTTCGAGCTAGAATTTAAATCGTTGTTCCTATACGTACGGACTTGAACCCAATTATTCTATATATGTGCATGTGTGATTAGCAAATATATGATGTGGGAATGACTTCTTATATTTATCGAGGTCATAATACCCTCCTAATTCAAAGATAAGTTGAGAACGCTCCTATCGATTAAATTTTAGTGAATGATTCATCTTATGTTAACTTTAAATGACCATTACTCCTTTTACATAATGTGTTACACGTCCTAATATATATCAAATGAAAGGTCTTTGAGTCTTCTTTCGAACGCACTTGGTTTCACCTTAATACGATATCGGAACGAAAAGTTCTACTCATTTTATTTCAACATATCTGTTTGTGAACAAGTGATGACCTGATCTGATAGGCTATCACATATGTGATGACCTATCAGCCATATCGTCAGCCCTAAATAGTAACCCATTAATTTCAGCTCCAAGTGACGACCTGAGTTGATAAGCCATCTCATATGTGACGACCTATCAGCCAAGGTCGTCACCCAGGAAAATTCAGCAATTCCTAGTTGAACCTGAAGGGGTATTCTGGTCTATTCCCTCAACATCCACGACTTAAATCATCAAAATCATGTACATAGCCATCATAAATTAGTTTTGAAAATCCCTAATCCTCTTTATTCACAAGAACAAGATTAGGGTTTCCTCTTAAGATCCTCTTCCAAGAACTTCAAAACTCTATTACTTCATCAAGATAAGCAAGAATATAAGCTTTCTAATCCAAGAAGTTCAAGAACATTCCTAAGAACATCAAATTCAAGTTATCCTCTTCAAGAAAGAAATTAAGAATTAAGCATCAAAATTCAAGAATCTCAAGAAAACATTCAAGATCATCTCATAGGGTTTCAAAGTCAAATTCTATACATCCAACTAAGTCTATTAAGGTATGTGGGGTTATGAATAAGGATACTTATTTCATCCTCGTGCCCAAAACTTATTTTTTTTTAAGATTTCATAATTTGTAATTAGGGTTCATACCCAAAGGATCTTGTTTTTAGTTTATGGATTTATAAAGTGATTGAAGTATGAAAGTGCATAGTTTTCTTGATTTGAATATTATGAGTATGATTTGAGACGTTGATTAAAGATTTCCAATCGAGCTTTAAGCATGACATTGTGATTTTGATTTCATTATCTTGACTTGAATTGTTAAAGTGTTTCAAGATTATTATTGTCAGCATGAAGTTTAATGTTATTGGACATAATTTTCAAGTATGGGTATTAAGCCCTAAGTTTCAGTCTTGATATTTCAAGAAAGATGATGTTTAAGCATTCTTTGATAAGCATGTATTTAGATTTTAAGCAAGATTTGATCTTTTTATCCTAATCTAAGATAAGGAGTCCACTTTATTCATATAGTTCATGATTTAAAGCAAAGAGAAGTGTAATTGATTTTCATTATTAACTCTTATGCTATTTTAATGTGGATCTCCTAAAGTTCTGCACGATAAGTATGAGAGTAGTATTTAGTACTGAGTTGGGTATGATTCCAAGGTCTCATGCCCCAGCACTACGAGCCAACGTAGGTTCAAGTTATTCCTATTTATATGGATGATTTCAAGTTAGTGATCAATTAAGATAAGGTTTTATTCCAATGGCATGGGTAAAATAGCTCTCCCCAACGTGGGAAAGATGTTGGACTTTCCCCAACATGGGTAATACATTGAACTCTATGATAGCTCACATGGTTTATGTTAGTTAGAAGAACCTCCCAAAAGTTCCCAAGATCTCCAACTCTTAATACAGATAACAACTTTCAGAATAACAGAGTTTTAGAAAAGAATAACTTTTAGAAACTAAATGTAAAGGCTCACAAATTTACTCATATATTGTCTTACATAAGATTTCAGTTATCAGATTTCAGCTGTTAGTTTTTATATGATAAAGGTGACTCCTTTTTACACTTAGCCAGTATGATTTGAAAATAGAATAAGACTACAACTTCTTTTAGAACTAAGTCCGGTGACTCACAGAATTTCCTTTATGCTTTACCTCTCATAATTTATTATTTAACATTTTGATTATTCAATCCAAGGTAAGTCACTCACATTTACCATGCAGTTTTGAAAGTTTATCTGAATATTGCATTATTATTTTACTTATGCATTCACCTTATATGCTCAGTACATTCCAAAAGTACAGATCCACATATATGTCTATGTGCTACATTGTCTCATAATTTAGATATAAGTTGTAGTATGTACAGTCAGAATCAGACAGTTGCAGATTATAGCCAGCAGATGATGAGTCCTCCTACTTCGAGGACTTTAGTTAGATGTTATTTATCTACTTTACTTTTTTAATCATATGTATTGATTACTGGTAGTTGTAGTCGCATCCCAGCTTTCTATAGTAATAATAGTAGAGGCTTCATAGATGCCAGTTAGAGTCAGTCATGTAATTTCAGTCCCTCTTTTCAGACTTTATCAAAATGTAAAATTGTATCAGTATTATGTTTTTCAAAGATTTCATCATTATTATGTTTCTTTATATTCCTTTAGTTTGTTAGTATAGGGTATTACTATGTGGGTGCCTCTTCTATATTGTGCCAACTTATTTCATTTTATATTGTATTATGAATTTCCTTATTATTCTTTTTCTTGAGCCGGGGTTCTATGGGAAACAACATTGCTACCTCGCTGGAGGTAGTGGTATGGACTACATAAATTTTACCCTCCCCAGACCCTACCATGTGGGAATACACTGAGCTTATTGTTGTTGTTGTTATATGTTTACGCATAGTAAAATCAGTCATTTTATACATATTTAATCTGTTGTTTAACAGTATTCCTGGTCATGGGTTAGCTGGGGATCACTTGTGATCCTAAGCACTGAGTGACGTCTCGGGACCATTTTTGGGGCGTTACAAACTTAGTATCAGAGCCCAAGGTTCAAGTGGCCCAGGGTGTCTATGAAGCCGTGTTTAGTAGTCTTGCGGAATGGTATAGAGACTTCTTTACTTTTCTTTGAGAGGCTATAGGAAATTTAAGAAAATTTTCCCCTCTTTCCTACGCTAGATCGTGCAGTAAAGTTGTTCTCTCAAAATCTTCTATCTATTAGTATATGTAACACCCCATATTTCCCTAGCATAATCTAAGTCCCAATACATGAGTATTCATCTATGAAATTTTTGAAACGCTCATTATTTTTTAGTTTAGAGCCTGCCATTGTGTAGGAAATTCAATTAGCTTTTCAACAATATAAAATTTACCAAAATTCATAATCGGGTAAGAAGTATGGCGATTTTAAGTTTTAATCGCAAAACCCCATCAATTTAACCTTTAGCGCATTGCGGAGCAGGAAAATGTCCCATTTGGAAAAATCCAGTTAGGGTCCACGATCCTAGCGTATCGCGCCATAGGTTAATTTTACATTTTTCAATTTTCAACGTGACTCCGCGATCATGGCGTATCGTGGAGTAGGCTATTTTCCCATTTGTTAATTTCCAGTGGGCCTCCGCGATCATGGTGTGTTCCGGAGATGGCCAAAATGGCATCCACATGCTTACCACGATGGTGGCGCATCGCGGCATTTGTCCAGGTCCCTGTTGTCCCTTTCTCAGTGGCTTGGAGCGATAGTGGTGCATCGCGCCATGGCCAAAAATTAGGATTTCAGTTTCCAGCTTGTGATTTTAAATTTGTTTACGGGTATTTAGGTCTTTTTCCTAAGTCCTAAACTCGTCCTAAGCATGAAATTTAACCCCTAATTGACCTAAATACTCATCATTATTCATTTTCTCTCAAATTAAAAATCCCTTCTATCAAGAATAAGAAACCCTAGCTCTCAAGAATCAAGGTCAAATCTCAAGAACTCTCCATCAATCCTTCCAAATTCATCATCCTAGGTATGTTAGAGGTTCATCCATGGACCCCTTCATCCATGGAGCCCAAGTAACCTATTTTTATCACCAAGTTATAATATTTCAAGAAATTATGTTTTAAATTATGATTTCATCCATGAATCTCCGTGTATTATTGATTCTATACCATGTTACTATGAAATTATTGTTATTATTCAATCTTCCATGTTTTAATATCATAATTTATTGAACAAAACCATGATTTATCTCTATAATACTAGATTCATGCTATTTCTACATGTTTTAGGATATTTCTATGATTGTTTTAAACCATGATCTACAAGTGTTCGATAAAATGCCTACAAGAGTGATTAATTTAAATGAAAGCCTTCATGTTTTGTCCTTAAGCTTTAGTGTCCTTTTACTATTATTTTTTTGAGTATTGGGGGTATTGAATACCCAAAAACCATAGCTATTTATTTAGTCTAGTCTCAATACATTACAGAATAGTCTTTAGATTATATTATGAGCATTATTAAAATAGTCAGATATCAGTTATTCAATTCAGAATAGTCTAGTATCTTAGTGTCTTTCAGTTGGGAGTAGGATTTAGCACCGGGTGAGTATAGGGATGGCGGCTTCCCCGTCAGTTAGGCAGAGTCACTAGTTGTAGTCTCTATACTCCAAAACTACATAGCTAGTGTAGGATATGAGTAGTCACCCATCAGATTAGGCTTGATTATCTCGCAGGGGTCACCCATCAGTTTAGGCTTGACACCCTTAGTCCTTTGGACATTATATTAGTCCTTTGGACATTATATTAGTTTAGCTGATCCACATAGCCAGGGTCAGCACTTGTGGAATGATATTAACACCTTTCCAATTGGGGTTACAGGTTGGACCCCGATTAGCTCAAATGGGGGAATGTTGGTTAGATGATACTTCCCACAGTCTTAGATATAGTCTCAGTTACAATCCCAACTAAGTTATTCAGTCTTTATATTGTTTGACCAAAGTATATAGATTTCAATTATCTTAGTATATCAGTTTACAAATTTTACGCAGTTTATGTTATATGCTTTGTCATGCATGCACAATATTTATAGATTTTCCTGCATTTTTAGTATCTACAGATTCTATGCTCTTTATTTAGTACTCCATGCTTTACATATATGTCTAGTTAATTATTATTATTCCTATTCATGATACCATGCATATCAGCCTACCTCATTTAGCATACCAATACATTCAAAGTACTAATCGCATACCCTTTCTTTTGCTCTATGATGTCTCATATCATAGGTGCTGATGCTCAGTTCCTGGATCGTACCTAGATTCTCAGATGTATCAGTAGTATAGTAGTAGTGGTGAGTCCTCATCATTCGAGGACAAATTATATTACTTCATTTCTTTCTCTTAGTAGTTAGTAGAGTTAGCTGGGGTCTGTCCCATCAAATCACAGTATCCAGTTTAGAGCCTTTTCAAACACTACAGTTAGCTATTCAAACTATTCAGATTTTAGTATTTTTATCAGATTCATAACTCTGTAGTTATTTCATTACTAAAACCTTATGGAAAATTCAGTTATTCTTTCTCATTTATGATTATATTAATTAGTGCTCACAACAAGTACCAGCTCATGGGTTAACTTATGGTCCCTCAGGATCGCAAGCACTGTGTAATGACAAGGGGTAGTCTTGGGTCATTACAAACTTGGTATTAGATCCTAAAGTTTTAAAAGTGTCCTAGGAAGTATGAAAGCCGCATCGAGTAGAGTCTTGTGCATGGATGTGTAGCTCGCCACACTTATGGACCAGAGGATACAAGGCATTTAGGAAAAAGTTTCCCTTCTTTCAAGTATTTATGTCGTGTAATTGAGCATGAGCTCAAGTTAAATTCTCTGTCTAATCCGTTTCCTTCTTTTATTTACAGAACATGTCTCCCAAAAAGAATGGAAGAAGAACAGGAACTCAACTAGCCCCTCAGCCCGTCTAAGCAGATCCTCTGGACGAGCATGTCTCTCATGTAAGATTTAGGGCTACTTCACTACTCTAGCAAAATCCATAGCAGTACAAAATGAATGGCAACCACTGTTCTAGCCAACCCAATGGCCAATACTGTTGCAACTAGAATTCAGGATTTTACTCGGGTGAATCCTCCTTTCATGGGATCCAAGTCCAAAGAGGATCCACAGAAATTCTTAGATATGGTTCAGAAGGTCATGGATGCTATGGGCATGATGTCTAGTCAGAGTTCTGAGTTAGCTACATATCAATTGCAGGATGTAGCCCATACTTGGTTTAAGCAATGAAAAGTTGATAGAGGTATTGATGCAGGGCCTATAGAATAGGAAGAGTTTTCCATAACTTTCTTGGAAAGATTCTTTCTATTAGAGTTTAGAGAGGCCAAAGTGTTATAATTTATTATTTTGAGGTAAGGCAGCATGAGTGTGAGAGAGTATTTTGTCAAGTTCACTCAGTTAGCTAGATATGCTCCTCATGTGGTGGCTGACAGTAGGTCCAAGATGAGTAAGTTTATGTCTGGCGTGTCTTATAGTATGGTCAAAGAGTGTAGGATCGAAATGCTGATTAGTGAGATAGATTTGTCTAGGCTGATGGTCCATGCTCAATAGATAGAGGAGCAAAAGATTAAAGAGAGGGAGAGAGAAAACAAGAGAGCTAGGATAAGTAGTTTAAATTTCAATTAGCCAAAGTTAGAAGGTGATAATCGTCCTCAGTTTCATCATAGGTCTTCAGCCCTAGTACCTTGTTCATCCAGTGCCCCAGTACCTAAATTCAGAAAAAACAATAGGGATAGGGCACCAGGATCTAAGTCCAAGGTCAGTGTTAGCAGTGCTCATACCAATCCTTTATGTCAGAAGTGTGGCAGACACCATCAGGGTGAGTGTAGAGCAGGTAGTAATGTGTTCTTTAGGTGGCACAAGCCAGGCCATCGTATTAGAGAGTTTCGGGTAGTTTCTTAGAAGGGTAAGGATACGCGCCAACAGGGCCAGTCCCATCAGTCGTTAGTTCCATCCGGCTGCCCAACTCAATAGGGTGCTACTTCCAGTGCTACTAGTGGTCAGCGCCCGAATAGATTATATGCTCTTCAGTCCCACCAAGATCAGGAAAATTCTCCTGACATAGTTACTGATACGTTGTAGGTCTTTCACATATAAGTTTATGCTTTACTAGACCCTGGAGCCTTTCTTTCTTTTGTAAATCCATATATAGCTGTTAATTTTAGAGTCAATCCCGAAACTCTAGCAGAGCCCTTTTTAGTGTCTACCTTAGTAGGCATTTCCATTATAGCCAGACATGTATATAGGAACTGTTTGATCATAATATTTCAGAAAGTTACCTTAGTTAATCTCGTGGAGTAGGAGATGATGGATTTTGATGTGATTCTCGGCATGGATTGGCTCCACTCATGCTATGCCTCAGTTGATTAAAGAAACATAATAGTTCATTTTTAGTTCCCAACTGAACCAGTCCTTGAATGGAGGGGTAGTACTACATCTCATAGGGGTTAGTTAATCTCATACCTTAGAGATAGAAAGATGATATCCAAGGGGTGTGTCTACCATCTTGTATGAGTCAAAGACTCTAACTCTAAAACTCCTACCCTTGAGTCAGTTCCAGTAGTAAATGAATTCTCAGATGTATTTCCTGAAGATCTTCACGGAGTTCCTCCCGAAAGGGAAATCAACTTCGGAATAGACCTTTTCCTAGATACTCAGCCTATATATGTATTCTACCATATAGAATGGCTCTAGCTGAACTCAAAGAATTGAAAGAACAATTGAAGGATCTCTTAGATAAGAGATTCATTAGACCCAGTGTCTCCCCGTGGGGAGTACCTATTCTATTCATGCATAAGAAATATGGTTCTATCAGAATGTGCATAGACTACCGTTTGTTGAACAAGGTCACAGTCAAGAATAAATATCCACTTCCTAGAATCAATAATTTGTTCGACCAACTTTAAGGTGCTAGTTAATTTTCCAAGATATACCTCAAATCAGGCTATCATTAGCTTAGAGTCAGAGAATGTGATATCCGGAAAATAGCTTTTTGAACTCGGTTGGTCACTTCAAATTTCTAATTATGTCCTTTGGTTTTACCAATGCCCCACAGCCTTCAAGGACTTGATGAACTGATTGTTCAAGCAGTAATTAGACATGTTCGTCGAAGTCTTCATTGATGACATTCTTGTCTATTCGTATAGTGAAAATAATCATACAGACTATCTCATAATAGTGTTACAAACTCTTAGATCCCATCAGTTATTTGTTAAATTTAGTAAGTGTGAATTCTGGCTAAGATCAGTAGCTTTTCTTGGCCATACTATTTCTAGTAATGGCATTAGAGTCAATTCTCAAAAGACTGAGGTAGTGAGAAACTAGCCTAGACCCATCTCTCCATCAGATATTAGGAGTTTCTTAGGTTTGGCTGGCTATTACCGTTGGTTTGTTAAAGGGGTTTCTTCTATTTCATCCCCCATGTCTAGATTGAGTCAGAATAAAGTTAAGTTTTAGTGGTTAGATACATGCGAGAAGAGTTTTCAGGAGTTGAAGACTCGACTCGTCTCAGCCCCAGTTCTTACTCTACCAGACAGTTCAGATGGTTTTGTCATGTACTGTGATGCATCTAGAGTAGGTTTGGGTTGTGTCCTTATGCAGAAAATTAAGGTCATAGCCTACACCTCCGGACAACTTAAGCCATATGAGAAGAATTATCTGACTCATAATCTTGAGCTAGCAGCGGTAGTATTTTTCTTAATGATTTAGAGGCATTACTTGTATGGGGTGCATATAGATATGTTCACAGATCACAAAATCCTTCAGTATATCAGAAAGATTTAAATTTGTGTCAGAGAAGGTGGTTAGAGTTATTGAAAGATTATGACATGAGTGTTCTGTATCATCCAGGTAAGGCCAATGTAGAGGCTGATGCTCTTAGTAGAATGTCTATGGGTAGTGTAACTCATGTTGAGGATGGTAAGAAGAAGTTAGCTCAGGAAGTCCATTAACTTTCCTTACTAGGTGTCTGTTTACTTGATTTAGCAGAAGGTAGTATATGGGTGCAGAGTAGATTAGAATCATCACTAGTTTTTGAGGTGAAGGAAAAGCAGGATAGACATCCCAGTTTAGTTATTTTTAAAGAATCAGTCATAGATCAGAAAGTGGAGGTTTTCTCCTAAGGAGGAGATGGTGTTTTGCGTTGTTAGGGTAGATTGTTTGTTCCTGGTGTAGATGATTTGAGGCAGAAAATTCTTGCAGAAGTGCATGGTTCATGTTACTCTATTCATCTAGGGAACACTAAGATGTACCGTGATTTATGAGAGATCTATTGGTGGAGTGGGATGAAGAAAGATATTGTAGAGTTTATAGCTAAGTTCTTTACATGCCAGCAAGTTAAGATTGAGCACCAAAAGACTAGTGGGTCCATACAGGATTTCAGTATTCCCATGTGAAAATGGGAGGAAGTGAGCATAAACTTTGTGATAGGTTTACCTTGTGCCTATTATCAGCATGACTCTATTTAGGTTATCATAGACCGGATGACCAAATCAACTCATTTCTTATTAGTCCATACCTCTTACTCAGGAGAAGACTATGCCAATCTCTATCTCAAAGAGTTGGTTAGGTTGCACGGTGTTCCCTTATCTATCATCTCAGATAGAGGTACTCAGTTTACCTCTCATTTCTGGAAAGCATTCCAATAAGGTCTTGGTACCCAAGTCCACCTCAGTATAGCCTTCCACCCTCAGATAAATGGTCAAGAAGAACAGCCCATTCATACTCTTGAGTATATGCTAAGAGCATGCGTTGTTGATTTCAAGGGTAGTTGGGATGATCATTTGCCTTTAATTGAATTTGCATACAATAACAACTATCAGTCCAGAATCCGTATAGCTTTATTTAAGGATCTCTATGGTAGGAGATGTAGATCTCCAATTGGATAGTTTAAAGTAGGGGAGGCTACAGTTGTAGGGCCTTACTTGGTATTTAATGCGTTAGAGAAGGTTTAGTTGATCAGAGAAAGGCTTAGGGTTGCCCAAAGGTGACAAAAATCATATGTAGATGTGAGGAGAAAGGATCTTGAGTTTGAGGTTGGTAAGGATCTTGAGTTTGAGGTTGGTGATCTTGTGTTCTTGAAAATCTCTCCCATGAAGGAAGTGAGGAGCTTCAGTAAGAAAGGAAAACTCAGTCCCCAATATGTCGGTCCCTTCAGAATCCCTAGTCATTTCGGAAAGGTAGCTTATGAGCTAGAGTTGCCTTCAGATTTAGCCTCAGTACACCCAGTGTTCTATGTCTCACTGTTGAAAGAGTATATTGGTCATCTAGCTGTAGTTGTTCCTTTAGAAAGTGTAGATATTTAGAATAGTCTTTCCTTTGAGAAAGTTCCAGTTGAAATTATTGATCATCAAGTTCGTAGACTAAGGAACAAAGAAGTTCCACTAGTCAAAGTTCTTTGGTGGAATTAATCCGTTGAGAGAGCCATTAGGGAAACAGAGGTAGATATGCAGACCTAGTACCCTCATCTCTTCTCTGCGAATCTATATTCAGTATAAGGTACCAAATCTTCTTAAGATTTTTCTCTATCATGCTCAGTTTCAGTGCACACCATGTTCATGTCAGCCGTCCATTCATGATCAGTTCAGTCATGCATTCCATGCATTAGACATACATATTCAGTGTGTAAGCTCAGTCCATCAGTTCCCTTAGCTTAACCAGTTTCATTCGGGGATGAATGATCCCATTGGTGAGATATGGTAACACCCCGTATTTCCCTAGCATAATCTAAGTCCCAATACATAAGTATTCATATATGAAATTTTTGAAACATTCATTATTTTTCAGTTTAGAGCCTTCCATTGCATAGGAAATTCAATTAGCTTTCCAACAATATAAAATTCGCCAAAATCCGAAAACCGGGTAAGAAGTTATGGAGATTTTAAGTTTCAGTCGCAAAACCCCATCATTTTAACCTTTAGCGTATTGCAGAGCAGGACAATCTCCCATTTGGAAAAATCTAGTGAGGGTCAGCGATCATGGAGCATCGCGCCATAGGTCAATTTTTCATTTGTCGATACTGCGATCTTGGCGCATCGTGGAGTAGGCCATTTTCTCGTTTGTCAATTTCAAGTGGGCCTCCACGATCATGGCACATTGCGGAGATGGAAAAAATGGCATCCACAGGCTTACTGTGATGGTGGTGCATCACGGCGGTTGTCCAGGTCCTAGTTGTCCCTTTTCCAGTGGCTTGGTGCGATAGTGGTGCATCGCACCATGGCTAAAAATCGGGATTTCAATTTCCAGCTTGTGTTTTTAAATTTGTTTAAGGGTATTTGGGTCTTTTTCCTAAGTCCTAAACTCACCCTAAACACAAAATTTAACCCCTAATTGACCTAAATACTCCTCATTATTCACTTTCTCTCAAATTAAAAATCCCTTCTTTCAAGAACAAGAAACCCTAGCTCTCAAGAATCAAGGTCAAATCTCAAGAACTCTCCTTCAATCCTTCCAAATTCATCTTCCCAGGTATGTTAGATGTTCATCCATATACCCCTTTCATCCATGGAGCCCAAGTAACCTATTTTAATTACCAAGTTATAATCTTTTAAGAAATTATGTTTTAAATTATGATTTTATCCATGAATCCCCATGTACTATTGATTTTATACCATGTTACCATGAAATTATTGTTATTATTCAATCTTCCATGTTTTAATATCATCATTTATTGAACAAAACCATGATTTAGCTTTATTATGCCAAATTTATGCTATTTCTATATGTTTTAGGATATTTCTATGATTGTTTTTAACCATGAACTACAAGTGTTTGATAAAATGCCTACAAGAGTGATTGATTTAAATGAAATCCTTCATTTTTTGTCCTTCAAGCTTTAGTGTCCTTTTACTATTATTGTTTTGAGTCCTGGGGGTATTGAATACCTAAAAACCATAACTATTTATTAGTCTAGTATCAGCACATTACAGAATAGTCTTCAGAGTATATTATGAGCATTATTAGAATAGTCAGATATCAGTTATTCAACTCAGAACAATCTAGTATCTCAATGTCTTTCAGTTGGGAGTAGGATTTAGCACCAAGCGAGTGTAGGGATGGTGGCTTCCCTCGCTGTTAGGCAGAGTTGCTAGTAGCAGTCCCTATACTCTAGAACTATGTATCCACATAGGATATGAGCTGTCACCCATCAGATTAGGCTTGACTATCTCGCAGAGGTCACCCATCAGTTCAGGCTTGACGCCCTTAGTCCTTTGGACAATATATCAGTTTAGTGGATCCATACAGTCAGCGTTAGTACCCATTATATGGTATTAATATCCTTCCAAGTGGGGTTATAGGTTAGACCCTGATTAGCTCAAATTTGGGAATGACGGTTAGATGATACCTCCCATAGTCTCAGATATAGTCTAAGTTACAGTCCTAGCTTAGTTATTTAGTCGTAGTATTGTTTGACCCAAGCATACATATTTCCGTTATCTCCGTATAGTAGTTTACAGATTTTACTCAGTTCATGTTATACGCTTGGTCATGTATTCACAGTTGTAATACCCCGTACTTCTACCTAGCTTGAAATCATCCCAAGAATGTTAGAAACTTACTTTGAAAGATGAACCCATTTGTGTACACATGGAATTTTTAAGCCACTGTCGACTGCAGAAATAGAATAGTCCAGTTTCAGTTTCTGAATGAACCCATTCTAGAGTAGAGGGGTAGTACTTCAGCTTTTATAGGTCAGCTTGTTTCCTACCTTTAGGCATGAAAAATGATATCTAAGGGATATGTCTATCATCTTGTTCTTGTTAAGGATTCTAGTTCCAAGACTCCCATTCTTGAATCAGTCCCAGTAGTGAATGAATATTCCGATGTCTTTCCCGAAGATCTTCCTGGAATTTCACCCAAAAGGGAAATAGACTTCAGCATTGATCTTCTTTTAGATACTCAGTCTATATCTTCTCTGCCATATAAAATAGCACCAACAGAACTCAGATAATTGAAAAAGCAGCTAAAGGATCTCCTAGACAAGGGATTCATCAAACTTAGTGTGTCCCCGTGGGGCGCACCAGTCTTATTCGTGTGAAAGAAAGATGGTTCTCTCAAAATGTACATTAATTACCATCAGCTCAATAAAGTCATGGTCAAGAACAAGTATCCACTTCTAAGAATCGATGATTTGTTTGACCAACTTCAAGGTTCCAGCTATTTCCCAAAGATAGACCTCAGATCAGGCTATTATCTGCTCAGAGTCAGAGAATATGACATTCTAAAAACAAATTTCCGTACTTGGTATGGTCACTTTGAATTCTTGGTCATGTCCTTTGGTCTTACCAATGCCCCATCCGCTTTCATGGACTTAATGAACTCTGTGTTCATGCAGTACTTGCACATGTTCATCATAGTCTTCATAGATGACATTCTTCTTTATTCCCGCAGTGAGTGTGATCATGCTGACCATCTCAGAATCGTGCTTCAGACTCTCGAAGATTATTACCTATTCGCCAAATTTAATAAGTTCAAGTTTTGGCTAAGGTCGATAGCATTCCTTGGCCATATTATTTTTGGTGATGGCATTAGAGTTGATCCTCAAAAGACCGAAGTAGTAAGAAACTGGCCTCGCCCTGTATCTCTATTAGATATCAGGAGTTTCTTGGGTTTGGCTTGCTATTACAGATGGTTTGTTGAGGGATTTTCTTCTATTACATCCCCTATGTCTAGATTAAATCAGAACAAAGTCAAGTTTCAGTGGTCAGATCCTTGCGAGAAGAGTTTTCAAGAGTTGAAGACTCGACTCACCTTAGCACCAATTTTGACTCTTCTAGATTGTCCAGATGGATTCGTAGTGTATTATGATGCATCTAGAGTAGGTTTGGGTTGTTTCCTCATACAACATGGTAAGGTCATAGCCTACGCCTCTAGACAGCTTAAACCCCATGAGAGAAATTATCGGACTCATGATCTTGAGTTAGCAACCGTAGTTTTTGCCTTAAATATTTGGAGGCATTATCTATATGGAGTTCATGTAGATGTGTTAACATATAATAAAAACCTTCATTATGTCTTCTCTCAGAAAGATTATAACCTCCATCATTGAAGGTGGTTAGAGTTCTTAAAAAACTACGACATGAGTGTCCTTTATCATCGGGCAAATCTAATATACTGGCCGACGTTCTCAGTAGACCGTGTATGGGTAGTGTTGCTCATGTTGAGGATAGTAAGAAAAAGTTAGCTCAGGAAGTCCATCAGCTTTCTAGACTAGGTGTTATCCTAGTCGATACTGAAGAGGGTGATATATAGGTTCGGAGTAGTTCAAAATCATCTCTAGTTTTTTATGTGAAAGAAAAACAAGATAGAGATCCTCGCCTTGTCAAGTTAAAAGAGTCAGTCAAGGATCAAAATGTAGCGGTTTTCTTCCAAGGAGGAGATGGTGTTTTGTATTGTCAGGGTCATTTGTGTGTTCCAGGTGTAGACGACTTAAGGCAGCAAATTCTTGTAGAAGCGCATGGTGCGTGCTACTCTATTTATCCAGGGGCCACAAAAATGTACTGCGACTTATGGGGAATCTATTGAGTAGGATGATGAGAGATGTGGCTGAGTTTGTTGCTAAGTGCTCTACATGTTAGTAGGTTAAGATAGAGCATCAGAAGCCTAGTGAGTCCATACAGGAGTTCAGTATTTCTATTTGGAAGTGGGAAGAAATGAGCATGGACTTCGTAATAGATTTGCCTCGTACCCATCATCAGCATGATTTAGTTTGGGTAATTAAAGACTGGATGACAAAATTAGCTCATTTTCTTCCAGTCCATACCTCTTATTCAGTCGAGGATTATGCAAAACTCTACATTAGAGAGTTGGTCAGATTGCACAAAGTTCTGTTATCCATTATCTCAGACAGAGGTACCCAGTTCACTTCTCACTTTTGGAAAGCATTCCAAAAGGGTCTTGGTACCCAAGTTCATCTCAATACAACCTTTCATCCTCAGACAGATAGTTAAGTAGAAAGGACCATTCAGACCTTAGAAAATATACTGCAAGCGTATACAATTGATTTCAAGGGCAGTTGGGATGACCACTTGCCTTTGATTGAGTTTGCATATAACAATAGCTATCATTCCAGTATTTAGATGGCTCCATTCAAAGCTCTTTATGGTAGGAGATATAGATCTCCAGTCGATTGGTTCAAAGTTAGCGAGGCCTTAGTTATAGGGCCTGAGTTAGTATTTGATGCCTTAGAAAAAGTCCAGTTGATCAAAGAAAGACTCCTGGCTGCTCAGAACTGACAGAAGTATTATGTGGATGTGTGCAGAAAGGATCTTGAGTTTGAAATTGGTGATTTTATGTACTTGAATATCTCTCCCATGAAGGGAGTGAAGCGGTTCGGCAAGAAGGGAAAGCTCAGTCCCCGATATGTCTGTCCCTTAAAATTCTCAGCCGTTTTGGTAAAGTAGCTTATGAGCTCAAGTTGCCTTCAGAACTAGCCTCAATTTATCTGGTCTTCCATGTCTCTTCTCAAGAAGTGAATAGGTGATTTAGCAATTGTAGTTCCTATTCAGAGCATAGATTTCAAAACAGCCTCTCTTATGAAGAGATTCCAGTCGAAATCCTAGACTATCAGACTCGTAGACTGAGGAACAAAGAAGTTCCTTTAGTTAAAGTTCATTGGTAAAATCAGTCTGTTGAGGAAGCTACTTGGGAAGCAGAAGAAAATCTGCAAACCAAGTATCCTTTCCTCGTCTCCTCCATCTTAAATCAAGCTCAAGGTAATAATTCTCCTTAAGCTTACTCAGTTTCATGTTCAGAATTCCATTACAACTTGGTAGGAAACACCGTTGCATATTCAGTCATGCATTCATATGTCAATTTAGTTATATAATCATGCATCAGACATGTATTCTCATTGTGAGAACCTTAGTTCATCAGAACACTCAATCAAGTATTCATGAATTAGTTACACGTGCATCAGATATGCATGTTCGATATGATATATTCAGTTATCAGTCATGTCAGTCATGAGATTATGTTCTAGTTATTCATGTTCAGTATTTACGTCAGTTTATCTTCTTCTTTCTCACTCAGTCTCATTCGAGGATGAATATTCTCAAGAGGTATATATTGTAATACTCTGTACTTTTACCTAGCTTGAAATCATCTCAAGAATGTTACATACTTACTTTGAAAGATCAACCCATTTGTGTACACATGGAAATTTTAAGATTTTCACTTTTTGTAGAGTGGGAAATTGAATTAGATTTCTAACGATACCAATGTTTTCCAAATTCGATATCGGAGTAAAAAGTTATAGATGTTTTATCAAAAGTCGTCAGAACTGCCGAGGTGCAACGGGCAGGTTGACGGACCATCGATCTAGCCATGGACTATCGCAGCTAAGGCAGCAAGTCAATATTCTAGCTAAGGTGCGACGGGCAGGTTGAAGGACCATCGAACTTACGATGGACTATTGCCCAAGTCGTCTCTACTAAGGCAGTGAGTCTTTATTCTGGCCTAAGTGTAACGGTCAGAATGATGGACCGTCGAGCCAGTGATGGACCATCGCACGAGCCGTCGCAGATCCTGTTCAACAATTTAAAGTCATTTTTAAAAAGGTATTTGGATTTTTTTTCCACCCGTTTTAACCCTTAATTATACCAGACCATAGTTCATAACTTTATTATCTTTCTACAACGTCAAATTAGGGTTTTCTCTCAAAGATAATCCCCAATAACAAGATCCAAATCCTTCTTCAAGAAACTAAGAGATTCAAGTTCTTCAAGTCCAGGGACTTCAAGAAACTCACATTCAAAGTATGTCATGTGTTGATTCATGGGTCCCTTTTACCCATGAAGTTCAAGAACCTTTTTTCAAAATCCAAGATTTGTGTATTTATGAATGTTCATGATTTAAATTGAATTGAAATTCATGTTCATGATGTTGTGGGGGGTTTGATTCATGTTTTAAATTACTTATTCTAATGATTGACCCTAGGATGTGGTGATTTGCATAATAATCATGATAAACCCTTAAATTTACACGTTGATTGATGTATCCATGATTATTAGATATGTTGATGATTGTATAACCAAAGCATGCTCCCCATGTGTTTGATTAAATGCCTATGTGAAGAAGTGTCATACTAGTATGATAATATGAAATTCCCATTCATGTACGAGTTTATGCATGTCAAGTGTTTGTTGGAATATCTTAGTCAATGAATTATGGATATATGTGTAGCCATTGTGGTACTTTAGAACTTGTACCTCATGAAATCTCCAACTTATTGTATTATGGATTATGATATTGGTCATGTATTCAAGAAAGTCATGCTTTGTTATTTTCCTTCTATCGAGTCCTGGGGGTACTTGTACCCAAAAATTTAGCTGTATGCCTAGAATAAGTGTCATGTTTTCAAGACACTCTTAGTCAAGCCATGATCCATAGAATTCAGTCAGTCTCATAACTCAGGAAAACTCAGTAAACTCAGTAATTCTAGTAATTTCAGAGATCTCATGACTTCAGTAATCTCAGCTGTATTTCGTCGGTCAACGAAACTTAGTTTACTCAGTCTACTCAGTTCATTTAATCACGTTCAGTTTCTATTTATATGGGAGTAGAAATTAGCACCGAGTGAACCCTAAGATGGGAACTCACCTGTTATATGCAGGTGTGATTCTTAGAAGCAATCCTTGAGTTTCAGAACTACGTAGCCAGTGTAGGTTGAGACATCATAGCCTGTTATATGAGGGTAGATGAGGTGGATTAACCTTTTATATGAGGTTTCCCACTGTTCTCACTAGATTTACCTGTTATATGATGGTTAATCACAGATTGCCCTTACCAGTGGCGTGGTATTGACACCCTTCTAATTGGGGTTACAGATTGGACCCCAACTCAGCTATATTGCATTATTTGGGGCATGTCAGTTAGATGAATACTTTCCACAGTTTCAGTTACAGATCAGGACTATCAAATACAGTTATTCAGTCGCAGTAGTAAAACTCAGATAGTTCTACATAATTTAGTACTGTTAGATCAGTCAACTCAAAATGGTATAAAACTCAGCTAGTTTCATTAGAACCTAGTCTATCAGATACAGTCGCTCAGTATTAGTTATTTTAGTTATACAGTTATCAGTACCTTATGTTATTAGTACTCAACTTCAGTAATCATGTTATCACAAACTCAGTTATAGTTATTATGTATTTATGCATGTATTCTCATGTTCGTGTTATTCAGTCAGTTAGTATAGTTCATATATGTCAACCCTTTGCATTCAGCCTACCTCATATGCATACCAGTATATTCAAACATACTAATGCATTTGCGCTTGGTGTTTTAAACCATAAGTTCAGAAGCACGAGCTCTAGAGCATCAGTAAAATTCCAGTCTCAGCAGTCAGAGTTAGCGGTGAGTTCTTTTCCTTCGAAGACATGACCATTAATTTATTATCTTATTAATTAATTTATTTCAGTAGTTGGAGTTAGTTGGGATATGTCCCATCAACTCCTTATTCAGATAGTTCAATTAGTTAGAGGTTTTTCAGACTAACATATTTAGACAGTTATTTCAGTTGTTTTAGGTATTTCATATCCCACCCAGATATTATATTTATCAGATATTATGTCTCAGTTTTGAACCTTACAACCTTTATTTCCGTATTATACAGTATATTATGTAGTGTATAGAAATAGATATCTGTCATGGGTTAGCTTGTGGTCCTTCGGTGTCATGAGCACCGTGTAGCATTTCGGGTACCAGATTCGGGGCGTTACAAACTTGGTATCAGAGACAGGTTCAATAGAGTCCTAGGAAGTTTGAAATCCGCATCTAGTAGAGTTTTGTGCATGGGTGTGTTGCGCGCCACATTTATGTACAGGAGGCTATAAGATGTTTTAGGAACAGTTTCCCATTTTTTAGAATTCATATCGTGCTAGTGAGCATAATCTCCAATTATTCTCTCAGTCTAGTCTAATCCATTTCTCCTTTTCTTCAACAGTACATGCCTCCAAAAAGAAGAAACGAGATTCAGTCATTCCCTCAGCCCGTCGAAGAAGATCCCTTGGACGAACATAATTCTTATGCAGAGTTAAGAGTTGCATTCACTAATCTTGCTCAGTTAGTTGCTACTCAGAATGAATGACTAGCTGTCATTCCAGCCAACCCAATGGCCAATTCAGCTACTGCCAGGATTTGATACTTCACCCTAATGAATCCTCCATCCTTTTTTTGGTCTAAGATAGATAAGGACCCTCAAGAATTCCTTGACCAGGTTCAGAAGGTTACGGATATCATGGGGGTTACTTCTAGTGAGAGTGTTGATCTTGCTATATATCAATTGTAGGACGTTGCTCAGACTTGGTTTAAATAGTAGAAGTCAGAAAGGCCAGATGATACAGGGCCTATTGAGTGGGAGGAGTTTGTCACTACATTCTTAGATAGAATCTTTCCCCAAGAGATGAGAGAGGCTAAGGTGTTAGAATTTTTTAACCTCAGGTAGGGTAACATAATGGTGAAAGAGTATTCTCTTAAGTTTACTCAATTAGCCAGATATGCCCCTCATGTGGTTGCAAACAACAGGGCTAAGATGAGTAAGTTTGTTTCTGGGGTTAATGAGTGCAGGTCCACGATGTTGAATAGTGACATAAACATAGCCAGGCTTATGACTCATGCTCAGTAGATAGAAGAGTAAAAAATTAAGATGAGGGAGAAGCAGAACAAGAGAGTAAGGACAGGTAGTTTCAACTTTGTTTATCCTAAATTAGAAGGAGAAAATCATTCTCAGTTTCGTTCTAAGTCATCAGTTCTATCTCCTTCTTCATCTAGTGCTCCAGCCCCTAGATTCAGAGATGGTAACAAAGATAGAGTGCCAGGCTCTAAGTCTCAAGGCAGGGTTAGTAGTGCCCGTACCTATCTTTTTTGCTTGACTTATGGCAAGCACCATCAGGGTATTTGTAGAGCTGGCTGTGGTATTTGTTTCAGATGTGGCAAGCCAGGTCATAGAGTTAGATATTGTCCTCAGGGTCAGTAGAACCATTCCTCAGCTCAGTTTGGTCTTCCAAACTAGTAGGGTGCCACCTCCAGTGCTACTAGTAGGAAACACCTTAATTAATTTTATGCTCTCCATTCCTGGCAACGTCAGGAAAACTCTCCTAATATGGTTATTGGTACGTTGTAGATCTTTCATGTGTATGTTTATGCTTTGCTAGATTTAGGAGCTTCCTTGTCTTTTGTTACTCCTTATATAGTAGTGGATTTTGGAGTCAATCCCAAAATTCTAGCAGAGCCTTTTCAGTCTCTACCCTAGTGGGTAAAACTATCATAATCTAGTGGGTATACAGTAACTGGCCGGTTATGATATTTCAGAAAGTCACCTCAGCAGACTTAGTCAAATTAGAGATGACTGATTTTTGATGTCATTATCAGCATGGATTGGCATTATTTCTGTTATGCCACAGTCGACTGCAAAAACAGAAGTCTAGTTCTAGTTTCTGATTGAACCCATCCTAGAGTGAAGGGGTAGTACTTTGGCTTTCATAGGTCAGCTTGTTTCCTACCTTTGAGCACGAAAAATGATATCTAAGGGATGTGTCTATCATCTTGTTTATGTCAAAGATTTAAGTTCCAAGACTCCCAGTCTTGAATCAGTCCCAGTAGTGAATGAATATTCAGATGTCTTTACCGAAGATCTTCCCAAAATTTCCCTTAAAAGGGAAATAGACTTCGACATTGATCTTCCTCTAGATACTTAGCCTATATCTATTCCTCCTTACAGAACAACACCAGAAAAACTCAGAATTAGAAAAGCAGTTGAAAGATCTCTTAGACAAGGTATTTATCAGACCAGTGTGTCTCCGTGGGGGTGCAACAGTCTTATTCGTGCGAAAGAAAGATGGTTCTCTCATAATATGCATTAATTACCATCAGCTCAATAAAGTCACGGTCAAGAACAAGTATCCACTTCCCAGAATAGATGACTTGTTTGACCAACTTCAGGGTGCTAGTTATTCTCAAAGATAGACCTCAGATCAAGCTATCATCAGCTCAGAGTTAGAGAATATGACATTCTAAAAACAACTTTTGTACTCGGTATGGTCATATTGAATTCTTGGTCATGTCCTTTGGTCTTACTAATTCCCCAGCTTCTTTCATGGACTTGATGAACCATGTGTTCAAGTAGTACTTGGACATGTTCGTCATAGTCTTCATAGATGATATTCTTGTATATTCCCATTGTGAGCAGATCATGCAGACCATCTTATAATTATGCTTCAGGCTCTCAGAGATCATTAGCTATTTGCCAAATTCAGTAAGTATGAGTTTTGGCTAAGGTCAGTAGCATTCTGTGGCCATATTATTTCCGGTGATGGCGTTAGAGTTAATTCTCAAAAGACCAAAATAGTAAGAAACTGGCCTCGCCCTGTATCTCTATCAGATATCAGTAGTTTCTTGAGTTTGGCTAGCTATTACAGATGGTTTACTGAGGGATTTTCTTTTATTGCATCCCCTATATCTAGATTGACTCAGAAGAAAGTCAAGTTTCAGTGGTTAGATCCTTATGAGAAGATTTTTTAGGAGTTGAAGACTTGACTTACCTTAGCTCTAGTTTTGACTCTTCCAGATGGTCCAGATGGGTTTGTAGTGTATTGTGATACATCCAGAGTAGGTTTAGGTTATGTACTCATGTAGCATGGTAAGGTCATAGCCAACGACTCCATACAACTTAAACCCCATGAGAGGAATTATCCAACTCATGATCTTGAGTTAGCAGCTGTAGTATTTGCCTTAAAAATTTGGAGGCATTATCTATATGGAGTTCATGTAGATATGTTCACAGCTCATAAAAGCCTTCAGTATGTCTTCTCTCAGAAAGATGTTAACCTCCATCATTGAAGGTGGTTAGATCTTTTGAAAAACTACAACACGAGTATCCTTTATCATCCAGGCAAGGCCAACATAGTGGCCGACGCTCTCAGTAGACTATCTATAGATAGTGTTGCTCATGTTGAGGATAGTAAGAAGAAGTTAGCTTAGGAAGTCCATCAGCTTACCAGACTAGGTGTTCGCCTAGTTGATACAGAAGAGGGTGATATATGGGTTCAGAGTAGTACAGAATCATCTCTAGTTTTTAAGGTGAAAGAAAAGCAAGGTAGAGATCCCAGCCTTGTCAAGTTAAAAGAGTCAGTCAAGGATTAGAAAGTAGAGGTTTTCTCCCAAGGAGGAGATGGTGATTTGCATTGTTAGGGTTATTTGTGTGTTGCAGGTGTAGATGACTTAAGACAACAAATTCTTACAGAAGAGCATGGTGTGCGCTACTTTATTCATCCAGGGGCAATAAAGATGTACCATGACTTGCGGAAATCTATTAGTGGAGTGGGATGAAGAGATATATGGCAAAATTTGTCGCTAAGTGCTCTATATGTCAGTAGGTTAAGATAGAGCATCAGAAGCCTAGTAGGTCCATATAGGAGTTTATTACTCCTACATGGAAGCAGGAAGAAGTGAACATGGACTTCCGGATGGGTTTGCCTCATACCCGTCATCAGCATAATTCAGTTTGGGTCATTTTAGATAGAATGGCCAAACCAACTTATTTTTTTCCAATCCATACCTTTTATTCAATTGAGGATTACGCCAAACTCTACATCAGAAAGTTGGTCAGATTGCATGGAGTTCTGCTATCCATTATCTCAGATAGAGGTACCCAATTCACCTTTCACTTATGGAAAGCATTCCAAAAGGGTTTTGGTACCCAAGTTTATCTCAGTATAGCCTTTCATCCTCAGACAGATGGTCAAGCAGAAAGGATCATTCATACTTTAGAAGATATGCTGCGAGCGTGTGCAATTGATTTCAAGGGCAGTTGGGATGACCACTTGCCTTTGATTGAGTTTTCATATAATAATAGCTATCATTCTAGCATTGAATGGCTCTATTCGAATTTCTTTATGGTAGGAGATACATATCTCTAGTCGGTTGGTTTAAAGTTAGTAAGGCCTCAGTTATAAGGCCTGACTTAGTATTCGATGCCTTAGAAAAAGTCCAGTTGATCAAAGAAAGACTCTGGGCTGCTCAGAGCCGATAGAATTCTTATGCAAATGTGTGCAGAAAGGATCTTGAGTTCAAGATTGGTGATTTTATGTACTTGAAAATCTATCCCATAAAGGGAGTAAAGCGGTTCATCAAGAAGGGAAAGCTCAGTCCCTGATATGTCCGTTCCTTAAAATTCTCAGCCATTTCAGCAAAGTAGCTTACCTTCAGATCTAGCCTCAGTTTATCAAGTCTTCCATGTATCTTTACTCAAGAAGTGCATAAGTAACCCAACAGTTGTAGTCCCTATTCAGAGGATAGCTATTCAGAATAGCCTCTCTTATGAAGAGATTCCAGTCAAAATCCGAGACTATCAGACTCGTAGACTTAGGAACAAAAAAGTTTCTCTAGTCAAAGTTCTTTGGCGAAATCAGTCCGTTGAGGGAGCTACTTGAGAAGCAGAAGTAGATATGTGAACCAACTATCCTCATCTTTTCTCTGCCAACTCAAATCAAGCTCAAGGTAACAGTTCTTCTTAAGCTTACTCAGTTTTATGTTCAGAATTCCATTACAACTTGGTAGGAAATGCCATTGCATATTTAGTCATGCATTCATATGTCAGTTCAGTTATATAATTATGCATTAGACATGCATTCTCATTGTGAGAACCTTAGTTCATCAGAAATCTCAGTCATGCATTCATGAATCAGTTACACATGCATTAGATATGCATGTTCGATATGATATATTTAGTTATCAGTCATGTCAGTAATGAGATCATGTTCCAGTTGTTCATGTTCAGTAGGTACATCAGTTTATCTTCTCTCCTCTTACTCAGTCTCATTCGAGGCTGAATGTTCTCAAGGGGGAGCTATTATAATATCCCGTACTTTTACCTAGCTTAAAATCATCTCAAGAATGTTATAAACTTACTTGGCAAGATGAACCAATTTATGTACATGTGTAATTTTTAAGATTTTCACTTCTTGTTGACTGGGAAATTGAATTAGCTTTCCAATGATACAATTTCATCAAAATCCGGTATCAGAGTAAAAAGTTATGAATGTTTTACCGAAAGCTGTCAGAACCGCCCAGGTGCAACGGGCAGGTTGAAGGACCGTCGATCTAGCAACGGACCATCACCTAGACCGTCCCAGCTAGGGCAGCAAGTTAATCTTCTGGCTAAGGTACAACGAATAGGTTGATGGACCATTGAACTTGCGACAGACCGTCGCCCAAGCCATCGCTACTAAGGTAGTGAGTCCTTATTCTGGCCCAAGTGTGACGGTCAGAATGATGGACCATCGAGCCAGCGATGGACTATCGTACGAGCCATCTCAAATCTCGTTTGGCAATTTAAAATCATTTTTAAAAGGGTATTTGGTCCTTTTTCCACCCGTTTTATCCCCTAATTATACCAGACCATAGCTTATAACTTCATTATCCATCTACAATGTAAAATTAGGATTTTCTCTCAAAGATAATTCCCAAGAACAAGATCCAAATCCTTCTTCAAGAAACTAAGAGATTTAAGTTCTTCAAGTCCAGGGACTTCAAGAAACTCACAGTCAAGGTATGTCATGTGTTGATCCATGGGTCCCTTTCACCCATGAATCTTAAGAAACTCTTTTCAAAATCAAAGATTTGTGTATTTATGAATGTTCATGACTTAAATTGAATTGCAATTCATGTTCATGATGTTTTGGGGGTTTGATTCATGTTTTAAATTACATATTCCAATGATTGACCCTAGGATGTAGTGATTTTCATAATAATCATGATAAACCCTTAAATTTACAGGTTGATTGATTCCATGATTATTAGATGTGTTGATGATTGTCTAACCAAATCATGCTCCCCATCTGTTTGATTAAATACCTATGTGAAGGAAAAGTGCCATACTAGTATGATAATATGAAATTCCCATTCATGTACGGGTTTATGCATGTCATGTGTTTGTTGGAATGTCTTAGTCAATGAATTATGGATATATGTGTAGCCATTGTGGTGCTTTAGAACTTGTACCTCATGAAATCTCCAACTTATTGTATTATGGTTTATGATATTGGTCATGTATTTAAGAAAGTCATGCTTTGTCAGTTTCCTTCTATTGAGTCCTAGGGGTACTTATATCCAAAAATTTAGCTGTGTGCCTAGATTCAGTATCATGTTTTTAGTCAGGCCATGATCCATAGAATTCCACCAGTCTCATGACTCAAGAAAACTCAGTAAACTCAGTAATTCCAGTAATTTCAGGGATCTCAAGACTTCAGTAATCTCAGTAGTATTTCATCGATCAACAGTACTCAGTTAACTCATTCCAGTTAGTTCAGTTAATCAAGTTCAGTGAATATTTTGATGGGAGTAGAAATTTGCACCGAGTGAACCCTAGGATGGGAACCCACCTGTTATATGAGGGTGTGATTCTTAGAAATAATCTTTACGTTCTAGAACTACATAGCTAGTGTAGATTGAGACATCATAGCCTATTATATAAGGGTAGATGAGGTAGATTAACCTGTTATATGAGGGTTTCTGCCGTTCTCACTAGAGTTAAACCGTTCTCACTAGAGTTACCTGTTATATGAGGGTTACTCACAGATTGTCCTTACCACTGGCGCGGTATTGACACCCTTTTAATTGGGGTTACAGATTGGACCCCAACTCAGCTATATTGCATTATTTGGGGTATGTTAGTTAGATGACTACTTCCCACAGTTTCAGTTATAGATCAGGACTATCAGATACAGTCATTCAATCTCAGTAATAAAACTTAGATAGTTTTACAGAATTTAGGACTGTCAAATATAGTCAATTTTGAACAGTATGGAACTTAGCTAGTTCCATCAAAACCTAGACTGTTAGATACAGTCGCTCAGTATTAGTTATTTTAGTTATACAGTTATCAGTACCTCATGTTATCTGTACTCAGATTCAGTAATTGTGTTATCACGAACTCAGTTATAGTTATTATGTATTTATGTATGTATTCTCACATTTATGTTATTTAGTTAGTTAGTATAGTTCATGCATGTGAACCCTTTGCATTCAGCCTACCTCACATGCATACTAGTAGATTCAAACGTACTGACGCATTTGCACTATGGTGTTTTATACCATAGGTTCAGAAGCACGAGCTCCAGAGCATCAGTAGCATTCCAGTCTTAGCAGTCAGAGTTAGCAATGAGTCCTTATCCTTCAAGGACATGGACATTACTTTATTATCTCATCAATTAATTTATTTTAGTAGTTGGATTTAGTTAGGGACGTGTCCCATTAACTCCTTATTCAGACAATTCGTCAGTTAGAGGCTTTTCAGACAAGCATGTTTAGACAGTTATTTTAGTTGTTTTGGGTATTTCATACCCCTTCCAGATGTTATATTTTATCAGATATTATGTCTCAGTTTTGAACCTTATGGCCTTACAGCCTTTATTTCTGCATTATACAGTATATTATGCAGTGTTCAGGAATAGATATCTATCATGGGTTAGCTTGTGGTCCTTCAGGGTCATGAGCACCGTGTAGCATTCTGGGTACTAGATTTGGGGCATTACAATAGTATTTACAGATTTTCCTGCATTTTTAGTATCTACAGATTCCATGCTCTTTATTCAGTACTCCATGCTTTACATGTATGTCCAGCTAATTATTATCATTCCTATTCATGAGACCATGCATATCAACCTACCTTATTTAGCATACCAGTGCATTCAAAGTACTGATCACATACCTTTTCTTTTGGGCGATGATGTCTCATATCCTAGGTGCTGATGCTCAGTTCTCGGATCGTACCTAGATTCTCAGATGTATCAGTAGTACTGTAGCAGTGGTGAGTCCTCATCATCCGAGGACAAATTATATTAATTTATTTCTCTATCTCAGTAGTTAGTAGAGTTAGTTGGGGTCTGTCCCATCAACTTACAGTATCCAATTTAGGGTTTTTTCAGACACTACAGTTAGCTATTCAGACTATTCAGATTTTAGTATTTTTATTAGATTCATAACTCAGTAGTTATTTCATTATTAAAGCCTTATGGAAAATTCAGTTATTCTTTCGCATTCATGATTATATTATTCAGTGCTCACAGCAGGTACCAGGTCATGGGTTAGCTTGTGGTCCCTTGGGATCATAAGCACCGTGTAATGACTAGGGGGTAGTCTCGGGTCGTTACAGTGTGTTACCCAAAAATTTCTCATCTATGACTTATTCTTGAGATAACACGGTTAGCAAGTTCTAATTTTCTCCCTAGATAATGCTCTCAGATTTGCTAGCAAAAGTTTTAAAAGTCACATATGGGGCTTGAGAGGATCTCGTTAGCGTGTTATCAGTACTTTAAGTTGAAAGTTATGTCCTCATACATATGATTTGTTTAGTTAAGACATAATGAGATATGTTTTTAAATTCCTCCTTATTTCTTCAATACAGATTATGCTCATGAGAAGAGATAGTATGAACCTAGGCTGTTAAATGTAGTGTGCATTCGAGGGATATTATTAACTTCAGTATTATGATTTATGAATAGTAGAACCTTATTATAGTTAGAAGTATGGGTATAGAATAGTAGTGACACGAAGAGTGAGAATGATGATTGATAAAAAGTATAGGCATAAACTTATGGATATTATCGAGTTGTGTTAAGGTGATATATCCTTGTGTGTTAGTATAATGGAAAGGTAGAAAAGGAGTTACTAGTCAAGATGGATTTTTAGTTGCTTGAAGTATGAAAGGAGTTATTGATGGTATTTATTGTGTTGAAAAGTATAGGATATTAATAAAGTGTTTGGTGGTTTAGTATCGTTAATTTAGGCTTCTCTTAAGGTTGCAAAAAGGAGTTTAGTTGAAAGTTATAGAGCTATGATAGTAACTTAGGTGTATAGAAGGGTAAATAGTAATGATGTGTAGAAGGAGGATGCATTAATGGTTTTTAAATAAGATAGGCCATATGATTATGATCAATTATTATTGTTATGAAGTTCTAGTGGACTAGTGTTTCTTGATGTTTTATTTTGTAACTTCCAAGTGAGAATTATATGTAAGGTGATTTTTTAAATCATATTTTGCACTAGACATTATGTTCGAACAGTAGATAGTCATCAAGGTGGGTGAAATAATTTCTTGGTTAGTGTGGCTAGTTGTATGAAAGTGGTTTAATAGGCTTGAACAGTGCACACAAGAGTTTAAGTTCAGTTATTCGTAATTAAGTATGATTTTGTAAGTATAATGTTAGGTATGTTGGTGTAAGTTTAGATATATGATATTAGTAGACTATGAAGAAAGTTAAAACGGTTCAGAAAGAGTTTGGAGATATCCATGTTAAGTGTTGGAATCTAAGTTGGCCAGTGTTTAAGTTGTCATATGATGATTTTTGGGGCTATAGAAATCTAAGAGTTGAATCTCAGAAGAAAGTATTAGTAGTGGGTTTCACACTTAAGATGTAGTATGTCAGGGTAAGTTTATGATTTATGAGTATTGTTATACCCTAGACTCTAGAGTAAAGTGATTGCAGTTTAGATTAGAGTTAGTAAAGGGTTCAATAGACTTAGAATGTCAGCTTTGATCTAAGGGGGAGATGGAAAAGTGAAGAACCAAATCAAGTTTTGAGAATTAGATTGTAATATATGTCAACAAGAGTTGCGATGAAATAGTGATCCTTTTTTACTCGAGAGTATTCCTTGGATTTAAGTCATTATCACACCATATTCATGTCTTGTGTGATATACCCATGCCAAAGAACAATGCTTATACAATTCATGCGTATTCAAGTTATTTTCAACTTTTAGTAAGTGAGTAAAAACTTTACTCTATGATTTGAGTCATCCCTCATAAATCTATTTACTCCAGTCTTAAGTTGAATAACTTATGATAAGCATGAACTCATGTTTCAGAGTATGATCAATTCTTAGAACTCATGATCCTAGTGAAATTTAGTTTATATAATGTATGTCCTCAGTTTTGACCTCTTTGATAAATCCATACCTTTGAAATTCTATTCCCCAGGCCTCAGTTAAGCGTAAAAGTTATGTATAGTATTCTTTCATGCTTCAGGTCCTTGTGTGTTAGCCCTTCAGTGACTTTTTGTTTTGTTATGATAGTGGTGATGATAATAGATAAGCAATGGTTTAGATGAGAGAGAGTTAATGACCCTCATTAAGAAAGATTATTTTGTTAAAGGATAAAGGAATATTAAGGTAAATTTTTTTGGTATATATCATAGTTCATTAAGAATTTTGAGTATGTTTCTTAAGAACAGTGCAAAAAAGTTGTTGTTGATAGAGGTTTAGAGACTAGGAGGAGTATGCCTTTATGGGTGTTCGCCTTAAAGTTCATATGTGGTTATAATGATAGGCTTGAATGTCAGGTTGGGATGTAAGTGGATGAATACAATATGTGTTAATGAATCCATAGTAAGAGTTTTGATTTAGTCATTGAGGTGGTAAGGCATATTATGCTTAGGGTATGAGCTCTAGAAGAGACATAAACGATTGAATCATGTGGTTTAGACTAGTATTATGGTGTAGTGTGTTGTATCTTGTGATTTCCAGTTAGGCTTGATCATGGTGAGAGAATTTAGTTCGGTTTAGACTTTAGTAGATGGAGTTATCAATGCCATTTAAAGATTTATAAGTTGAATCAAATGGGTATGGTATTTAAGGGAATAGTATAGTTAATAGAGTAGTTGAGAAGTTTTGCTAAGCTTGAAAGTTAGAATTTGCATCTCCTAAGTCCTAGTAATTCTATCTTAGTCTCTGATTTATATGTCTATGTCACATACTACAGAGTTATAGCCATGTTATGGTTCCTTGTTCAGATCATGCCCAATAATTCATCGCCCCCTAATGTTATTAGAACTTATTAGAAAGAGTGTTGAAGTAGTACTCCGGTTGAGTATAAGCTTTCAGTGATTCAGTCCGTATAGCCTGCAATCCAGTTTAGCAATCAAACAGATAAACTCGTATAGATTTCCAACTTTCTATTTAGTCTTACTATTCAAAGTTTCGTGAGTAAGGCCACTTCATGAGGTAAAATGTTTGAATTCGTGCAAATTGCGAATTCAGTTCAGTCCATGCACCAGGCACCAGTTGCAGATTCAGATATTTAGTCATGATTCAATTCATAAGTGTTCAGTGAAAGATCTTAGTTTTCTAAGTATTCCAGCCCAGACAGCGTAATACCTATTGTATGATCTTAGTCTCATTGTCTCATGATTCATGCTTGCATAATTTATCACTTCACAGTTCTATATGTATGATTGTAGCATGAACACTTCAAGCAAATTCTAAATTCTTAGCTCCTTATAGTAAGTAAAGGCAAGTTAGCTTAGAAATAAGTTTCATGATAGAAGTTTTAATATTTCAGTTCATTTATATCCTTTATTAGAAGACATAGCATGTCCAGGTTATTCCATATCTCTAAGGATTTAACAAGATCCCATCCGTCATTCGAGGATGAATTATTCCAAGGGGGAGATAATATTACACCCCACCTTTTTGGGGCTAGAATTTAAATCGTTGTTCCTATACGTTCGGACTTGAACCCAATTATTCTATGTATATGCATGTGTGATTAGCATATGTATGATGTGAGAATGCCTTTATATATTTATCGAGGTCATAATACCCTCCTAATTCAAAGATGAGTTGAGAACACTCCTATCAATTAAGTTTTAGTGAATGATTCAGCTTGTGTCAACTTTAAACGACCATTATTCCTTGTACTTAATGAGTTACGTGTCCTACTATATATCAAATAAAAGGTTTATGAGTTTTCTTTCCAACACACTTTGTTTTACCTTAATAAGATATTGGAGCAAAAAGTTGTACTCATTTTACTTCAGCATGTCTGTTTGTGAACAAGTGACGACCTGAGCTGATAGGCTATCACATATGTGACGACCTATCAGCCATGTCGTCAGCCCTAAATAGTAAGCCATTAATTTCAGCTCCCAAGTGACGACCTGAGCTGATAAGCCATCATATATGTGACGATCTATCAGCCAAGGGCATCACCCAACAAAATTCAGCAATTCCTAGTTGAACCCGAAGGGGTATTTTGGTATTTTCCCTCAACACCCACGACTTAAATCATCAAAATCACGTACATAGCCATCACAAATCAGTTTTGAAAACCCCTAATCCTCTTTATTCACAAGAACAAGATTAGACTTTCCTCTTAAGATCCTTTTCCAAGAACTTCAAAACTCCATTACTCCTTCTTCAAGATAAACAAGAATCTAAGCTTTCTAATCCAAGAAGTTCAAGAATGTTCCTAAGAACATCAAATTCAAGTCATTCTCTTTAAGAAAGAAACCAATAATTAAGCATCACAATTCAAGAATCTCAAGAAAACATTCAAGATCATCTCATAGGGTTTAAAGTCAAATTCTCTACATCCAACCAAGTTTATTAAGATATGTGGGGTTATGAACAAGGATACTTCTTTCATCCTCGTACCCAAAGCTTAATTTTTTTATTTAAGATTTCATAATTTGCAATTAGGGTTCATACCCAAAGGATCTTGTTTTTAGTTTATGGATTTATAAGGTGATTGAAGTATGAAAGTGCATAGTTTTCTTGATTTGAAGAATTCTTTTTCATGATTTGAATATTATAAGTATGATTTGAGACATTGATTAAAGATTTTGAATCAAGCTTTAAGAATGACATTGTGATTTTGATTTCATTATCTTGACTTGAATTGCTACTGTTTCAAGATTATTATTGTGAGCATGAAGTTTAATGTGATTTGACATGATTTTCAAGTATGGGTTGTAAGCCCTAAGTTTCAGTCTTGATATTTCAAGAAAGATGATGTTTAAGCATTCTTTGATAAGTATGTATTCAAATATTAAGCAAGATTTGATCTTTTGATCTAAGCTAAGATAAGGAATCCACTTTATTCATATAGTTCATGATTTAAAGCAAAGAGAAGCATAATTGATTTTCATTATAAACCTTTATGCTATTTTAATATGGATCTTCTAAAGTTCTGAGCGTTAAGTATGAGAGTAGTTTTTAGAATTGAGTTGGGGTATGATTCCAAGGTCTCATGCCCCAGCACTATGAGCCAACGTAGTTTCAAGTTATTCCTATTTATATGGATAATTTAAAGTTAGTGATTACGTAAGATAAGGTTCTATTTCGATGGAAAGGGTAGAACAACTCTCCCCAACATGGGCAAGATGTTGGACTCTTCCCAACATGGGTAAGACGTTGGACTCTATGACAGCTCATATGGTTTATATCGATTAGAAGAACCTCCCAAAAGTTCCCAAGATCTCCAACTCTTAAACAGATAACAACTTTCAAAATAACATAGCTTTTAGAAAAGAACAGATTTTAGAAACTAAGTGTGAAGGCTCACAAATTTACTCAGATATTGTCTTACATAAGACTTCAGTTATCAAATTTCAGTTGTTAGTTTTCATATGAGAAAGGTGAGTTCTTTTTACACTTAGCCAGTATGATTTGAAAATAGAATAAGACTACAGCTTCTTTTAGAACCAAGTGTGGTGACTCACAGAATTTCCTTTATGCTTTACCTCTCATGATTTATGATTGTACATATTTGCTTATTCAAGCCAAGGTGAGTCACTCACATTTAGTATGTTGTTTTGAAAGTTTATATGAATATTGCATTATTGTTTTACTTATGCATTCACCCCCAGATGATCAGTACATTTCAAAAGTATTGATCCACATATATGTTTATGTGCTACATTGTCTCATAATGTAGGTACAAGTTGTAGTATGTACAGTTAGAATCAGACAGTTGCAGATTCTAGCCAGCAGATGATGAGTCATCCTACTTCGAGGACTTTAATTAGTTGTTATTTATGTACTTTACTTTAGTACTCATATGTATTTATTGGTGGTAGTTGGAATCACGTCCCAGTTATCTATTGTCAATATAGTAGAGGCTTAATAGATATTAGTTAGAGTCAGTCATGTAATTTCAGTCCCTCTTTGTAAACTTTATTAGAATGTAAAATTGTATCAGTATTGTATTTTTCACAGATTCCATCATTATTATGTTTCCGCATAGTAAACTCAGTCATTTTATACATATTTAATCAGCTGCTTAACAGGATGCCTGTTCATGGGTTAGCAGGGGATCACTTGTGGTCCTAAGCATCGTGTGATGTCTCAAGACCATTTTTGGTGTTTTAATTTCTTTTTTATTTTAAGTTTTGTTCTTTTTTTATTTTTTATTATTCTTTTCTTTTTTATTTTATTTCTTTCTTTTCTTTTTTTTCTTTTCCATTCAGTTTTCTTTTTTGTATTTTTTTTCTTTCTCATTTTTTAATTCTATTTTTTATTTTTTATTCTTAAAAAATGGCTACATTGAGCACAAGTCATGGATGATAATGAAAATACCGTAATCCCTTATTATATTTATATTTGCACCATCATTTGTATTTTGTATTCAGTAATACAATTATATTTGTATCTATATTTTATAGTTCGCACTTGCATTTGTATTTTATAGTTTGCATTTGTATTTGTATTTGTATTTTATAATTCATACTTGTCTTCATATTTTATAGTCTGCACCATCATTTATATTTTATAAAATTCACATTTGTATTTTAAAAAATTACTTTGTCTTTGTATTTTATAGTTGACTGCATATTATATATGTATTTTGTGGTTTCATTTTATTTATATTTGTATTTGTATCTGTATTTGTATTATATTTTCGTTGATGCACTTGTATTTTTAAAGAACTATTTTGTATTTATAAGTTGACTGCATATTGTATTTGTATTTGTAATTTCTCTTATTATTTGTATTTGAATTTATAGTTGATAATATCATTTATATTTTTAAAAAATTAAAAAAATTATTATTTTCTTTCTATGAACACTTGAATTTATATTCATTTTTATGAATTGTATTTTAGTGATACAAATTGAACAATACATATACAAATGATAAATTATACAAATAAAAATATTAAATTATACAAATACAAATATTACATTTGTACCAAATGGTGCATGTTCATACAATTTGAACTATATGCATAAAAATGATACTTGCTTATATACAAATACAAATGATAAATCTGATATACAAATACTAACGATAAATTTTTATTGAATGACACATTTCATATTTGTATATTTTAGACTCAAAAAACTATAATTAATTCATACACTATTTTGTATAAAAATACAAATGATAAATTATACATATTCGCAACTAAAATATTCAAATATAAATAATAAATTTATTTAAAATATATAGTATGATATAAATAAATATTAAAAAATAAATAAAATATAACAACAACAATAAAAAATGAGAGGAAAAAAAAGAAAATATGAAAAAAATGAAAAAAAGAAGGAGGAGAAAAAATGACAAAAAAATGAAACAAGAACGAAAAAAAAAAAACAAAAAACAAAAAAAGCTAAAATGAAAAAAGGAAAAAAATATGACAAAATGAAAAAAAAAAAGATAAAAGGAAAAAAGAAACCAAAAAAAAAAGAGAAGAAAATGGAAAGAAAAAAAAGGAAAAGGAAAAAAGAAAAAAAAGGAAAAGAATAAAGATGAAGAAAATCTGGAAAAGAAAACAAAAGAAGAAAGAGAAAGAGAGAAAATAAAGGAGAGATGCTATGAATTGTATTTATTTGGAAAAAGAAACTATAGATTGTAATTAATTGAAACTTATGCTAAATAGGGTAATTAGGAGATTATATTTGCCTAGCTATTTAGTTATCCCTTATTATAATGTTGACACCACAATCTACACGTGGTGTCTATGGACAACCCAACTAGTGACTAAGTGATTGGTTTATAATATTCTATAAGTGGTATGTCTTTAACTAATAAGTTAACTGTATTTGAGAAGCCAATTGTAGTACATGTTTCATATATTCAATACTTGAATACATTAAATTCCTTTCACTTCATTTTCCTTTAAAAAGAAATCAAGTCATGTAACTACTAAATATATTCTCTTTCTCTTATTATATAAGAGGGAGTTGGGAGATAAGCAAGCACTACTCAGTCAACATGCCTGCTTTATCAAGGGGCATTTTTATTATTTTAATCATGCAATTATTTGTACCTAAACACGTGGCTCATCTTGCCGCATATAAGTCCACTCACACTTTCTCCTTCAATTGTTCTTTATAATTTTATGTACAGGAATTTATCAATTTGCTCATCAGAGAACCATATTCCTAACTAGAACAAATTCAACACTCTTCATTATTCTTAAAGTTTCTAAACAATGATTTTTTGGATCAGTCGAACTCTTTTTAAAATTTTCTTGAAACAATTATCTTCATCATCGTTAGGTCAAAAATCAGATCTTAAAAAAATAAAAGATAAATAAACAAAATATAACAACGCTGAAGTTTTAAGCAGAGGCAAAAAGAATAAAGGAGAAACATAAATTTTATCAAACACCTATAGGGTGTAGGGTTAATGAAATATACAAAAACTAAAGCATGACAACGACAAGAGCAGACAAGGTAAACACAAAATCAGAAACTATGTACACACTACAGCTAGAAAATGAACAACAATCAGAAATCAGTACTGAACCGAGGCACAAAAATACAGTAAACGAAAGAAGTTATATGAACAATCAAAGTTTTGTTTGTCCATTCAAAGAACAATCACCTTTGTTTAGAAAGAATAATCGAAGAGGTATCATGTAATGACCCTTCAGGTCATTTTCGCTTATTTTCGCTTTTTAGAGCTTTTATATAGCTGAGACAAGTCATTTATGACTTTATAGAACTGACAATTCGGTTATCGAGTAGGTCATTTGATTATGACCTGAACAAGGACCTATTTATGACGGGTATCTCAAGCCCACCATGGACCGGAGACCACTTTCTTAACCAAACCTCAAGAGCACTATACTCATAAAAATAAAGCGTAGACAATCAAACCAATGATAATAATAACAGGAATAGATGAATCAAATGACGGATCAAAGAATTCAAATATCAATCTACCCACACTTATTTATGAAAGCCTCTAAAATCAAAATAACATCTAAGTTGGGACATACCCTCGACTATGAACAAAAAAAATTCAAAAGTACTATGAGAATAAAGAAAGAATAATTAAATGACAAGGCCTTCCAAAGAATGGATGCTCACCACTTCACATCAACTCAACAAACGTGCTCAACCACCTAACGTTGCACATGAGCAACATAAAATCTTGCAGACCCTACACCGTGAAATGATGTAGCGTCCACGAATGGTCAGTGGGATAAGCACTAGCATGTAGCTCAGGGAATAAGGATAAAATATTGCAATTACCAAAATTCAATCATAAACCATACACATCAGATTCATATTCATAAATATTTAGGATGATGGGAGAGGGACAAGGGTCATGAACATGAGAGTTTAAAGATTTAACCTGAACTATATAGCTCGATTTGTCCTAAAGGCACCCACGGGCTATATGGGTCCAACTCCCCTTACAGAAAGGGCCCAGTGCGTGTTAGCCGCACAAACCAAGAAAAAACTGTGGAAAAACTAAAGCACCAAGGAAATAGCCGTCCCGATATATATATATATACATATATATATATATATCAAGTATGAACCAAGCATGCAATCATATAGACCTCAACACCGAAAAACGTGGTTTCCAATGTTCGTCTCCCTGGGACTTACACATTCACGGTGAGCTACACAATTTTCTGTAAGCCAAAATTAAAATAATTTGCACATAAAATCAGCCAATAACTCAGGAGTCATTCACTAAGGCATTTACCACTGTATCGTCACACCAATATGCTTGTAAGCTAAATTAATTATGTCAAACCAAATTCACATAACCAAAATGGACTCCCAAGTTCCATTTAAAATCAAAAACCAAGGCCAACAAGGATATCCAAAACCATTTCTAATTCATTTATCCTTTAATTGAATGAATTAAGTTAAAAAATAAGTTATACCATGCAATTTTTCATATTCAGAATTAAGTTTACCAAGTGGGTTGAGATTATTGCAATTATCAAGCCAAAATTCCATCAACTTAGGGAAATCCATGTCCCACCATTCCAACCATTTATACCATGCACCAATTCAGTCCCCCAAAACATCAATTTAAAGTATCAATTATCAATCTAGAACATGAGACAAGTAATTCAATCAGTGACAATCAAAACCGCTCAACCCAATTAAAAAACCCACAGTTAAATCACATGAAAATCCATCCGATTAATGCCACAATGTAAAATTAAAGTCAGGAAAAGAGAAACATGCCTGAAATACACAAGAAATTGAAGTCAGTTCAAAGTTTGGAGCCCGGATGATGAATTCTTTGTAAAACCCTTGAATGTTCTTGGGTTTTGAGTTTACGAGAGAAAGTGGATGATTTTATCTTTGAAAACTGATGGAAATGGGGTTATGTTATGTTAAAAGGTTGTACAAGGGGTAAAAAAACCAAAAGCCCCTCACCCCAAGTAAAAAAATAAAAAATTGGATGAAATTAAAACAGCGGCATAGTACGTGAATATCATGGAGGTTAGCCCCTGTACCACACCAATATTGCAGAGGTTAAAGGCTTATTGCCTTGGGGTCCCAAAATGACCTCGAAACCCTTCCAAAAAATCCAAAACTTTCTCAAAATGTCCTTTTTACTTCCCTAAACATAATTCAAGTCAAAAATTGACATTACACACGTGGGAGGGTCAAAAATAAAATCGTTAAAGTTTTTACGGTGTGTCACATTATCCCCCCAAGGATTATTTGTCCACAAATAATGAGTTAGGACTCTTTTAGCATGCGAATAACAAGAATACACCAAAATCAAATGACAAATTCAAAAAGTGACAAGAGGGAAATGAAACTTATACCTTAAGATTTTTCATCCAACTGGTGGAACAAGAATGGATACTTGGCCTTTATATCTTCTTCAGCTTCCTATATAACTTCTTCCACCTTTTGATTTCTCCAATGAACCTTTACCAAGGCCACATCCTTGGTCCTCAACCTATGAACTTGACTATTCAATATTTTAATTGGGACTTCCTCATAGGACAAGGAATCCATAACATCAATATCCTCAACAGGCACTATCAATGAATGATCATCCACACACTTTTTCAGCATGGACACATGAAAAATAGCATGAAATCTCTGATGTAGACCAATGTAACGGGGACTAAGCTTCCCTTCTTACCAAACCTTATAACTTTTTTCATAGAAGACACCTTCAAGAATACCCAATCATGCACTTCAAGTTCGAACTCCTTTCACCTCATATTATCATGAGACTTTTGGCAACTTTAAGCAGTCTTAAGTCTTTCTTTAATCACCTTCACCTTCTTCATGGCTTGAAAAACTAAGTCAGGACCAAACAACCTAGTCTTACTTACCTCAAACTACCCAATAAGAGACCTGTACCTTCTACCATAAAGAGCCTTAAAAGAAGCGATATAAATGCCGGAATAGTAACTATTATTGTAAGTGAACTCAATAAGAGGAAAATAACTAACTGAAATCCCTTTAAAATCAAACACATAAGACCTTAGTATATTCTCCAATATCTAATAGTATGCTCCGCTTGACCATTTGTTTGAGGGTAGAAACTGGTGCTAAGGTTCACCTGTGTAGCCAAACCATTCTGAAATGAACACCAAAAATGAGAAAAAAATTGTGTACCTCAGTCTGAAATAATGGTCACTGATGAACCATGCAACTTCTCAATCTCATGAATGAAAAACTTAGCATAATCCTTTCCTAAGTGGTTAGTCCTCACAGGAAAAAAGTGAGCAGATTTAGTCATCCGATCCATAATAATCTAAACAGAATTATATTGATTGCGAGACCATAAAATACCCATAATGAAATCCATATTGATCATCTCCCACTTCTCCATGGGCAACTCTATCTCTTAAGATATGACACCAGACCTTAAATTCTCAACCTTAACTTGCTGATAAACCATACATTTGGCAACAAAAATTTTGATATCTATCTTCAAATTGTTCTAATAGTAGATTTCCTTTAAGTTATCATACGTCTTAGTTGAACTTGGTTGAACTGTATATCTAGACTCATGAGCCTCACTCAAAATCCTTTTCCACAGCCTATCAACATCAGGAACACATAACCTACCTTGATACCACAAGATGTCATATCCCTTAATCTCAAAAGTCATAATCTTTTGTTAATCCACATCATCCTTAATCTACATAAGTATGGGATCCAAAGCCCATTTCTCCTTCACCTCGACACTAAGAGATGATTTTACTACTTCCTGAATAATCACTCTCCCATCCTTAGAGTCCAAAAGCCAAACTCCCAAGTTAGACAACTTGTGAATATTATTCACCAATCCTTTTTTCTTCTCATCAACATGGGATAAGCTCCCTATAGATAACTTGGTAAGAGAATCAACAACAATATTAAATTTACTTGGATGTTAGTGAAGGCTCATGTCATAATCCTTAAGCAATTCAAGTCACCTTCTTTGCCTGAGATTCAATTTATTTTGCATAAAGACATACTACAAGCTCTTACGATCTGAATAGATGCCTACATACTCATATAGATAATGGTGCCAGATTTTCAAGGCAAAGACCATAACCTCCAACCCTAGATTGTGAGTCGGGTAATTCTTCTAATGAAACTAAAGCTGCCTGGAAGCATAAGTTATGACCTTACCATGCTACATCAAAGCACAGACCAGTCCCACATGGGATGCATCACAAAACATAATAAAACCATCAGTACCCTTGGATAGGGTTAAAACTGGCACAAAAGTCAACTTATCCTTCAACTTCTCAAAACTACCTTCACAAGCATTGGGCCACAAAAAATTAACCTGTTTTCTGATTTAATTTCATAACAAAGAAGCAATAGATGAGAAACTCTCCATAAATCTCCTATAATAACTAGCCTAGCCCAAAAAGCTCCTAATGTCACTTGGAGTTGTGGGTCTAGGCTATTTTTTACTGACTAAACATTCCGTGGATCCACCTTGATCCCCTCACCAGAAACAACATGCCCAAGAAAGGTCACAACACTCAGCCAAAATTCATACTTAGAAAATTTGGCATACAATTTCTAGTCTTTAAGAGTTTGTAATATAATTCAGAGATGATTAGCATGATCCTCCTTACTCTTAGAGTATACCAAGATGTCATCAATGAAACTATCAAAAATAAGTCCAAAAACTACCTGAACACCCAATTCATAAGAACCATGAATGCAGCTGGAGCATTAGTCAGCCCAAATGACATAACCAGGAACTCATAATGACCATACCAGGTTCAAAAGGTAGTCTTGAGAATATCAAACTCCCAAATTTTCAACTGATAATAGACCGAATAGAGATCAATCTTAGAGAAATACTTAGCATCCTGAAGTTGGTCGAATAGGTCATCAATTCTAGGGAGAGGATACTTATTTTTCATTGTAACCTTGTTCAGCTGATGATAGTCTATACACATCCAGAGACTCATTTTTATTTCACCCCAAAAGCACTAGAGCACCCTACCAAGAGACACCAATATGAATAAATCCCTTATCAAGAAGATCTTTTAATTTCACCTTAAGTTCCTTTAGTTCAGCCGCAACTATCCTACAAGGAGAAGTAGAAATAAGACGGGTATCAGATAGAAGATCAATCCTAAAATTAATTTCCTTATCATGAGGAGTTCTAGGAAGATCATCAAGAAACATATGTTATGATTTATCAGTTATGTTACAGATTTGAACCTTATGGCCTTTTAGTTCATGTTTCTGCATTTATATAGTATATCATGCAGTATACAGGTACAGACATCAGTCATGGGTTAGCTTGTGGTCCTTCGAGGTCATGAGCATCATGTAGCATTCTGGGTACAAGATTCGGGGCATTGCAACTTTCCTAGCAGCAACTAATGTGTAGGTACATGACAATCAACTTCAAATCTTAGTTAAAGCATGTATGGATAGGATCGGTTAAGGATTTTGATACTAACCTTTCAAAAAAGTACCAAACTATCACCCATAGATTTCGATACTATCCTTTCAACAAAGTACAAAACTATCACCTATGGATTCTATCGAATACCTCGTGGGTGTGGTCAACTAATTATCACAAAGCCTCAATTGGGCATCCCTATTTCTAGGATGATGCCCAAGATATTACAATTTCATAATTTATACTTATTTCTAAGACAATAAAAAGGGAATAACTATTATTTATGTCATTATTAACAAATTTTCATGTCACCAACATCCCTCTTTCAAGGATGATGTAGGATCTAGACTACCCATATCTCTCTTTCAAGGATGGTGTGGGGTTTAGGGAAATTGAGACTTTCACTAACAAATTCCATTTTATAATCAAACATTTGTGAAACCCAACAACATTAACTAAGAATTAAAGCTAACAATCACAATCTACACACACTTGTATTTTCTAACTTTTGCACTTATCTTCTTCTTTTGATCCCCTTTAACCTCAACTTCACTTTTTCCCTTCTTATCATTTATATTTCTGTGAAATATTGAAATTATTGCATTCAACTAAGAAAGCTGCCTCATTCATACCTTCAAATCATAGTCGTGTGTACACTTTAGATGTGAATGGGTGGAAAAGTCACCACTCATCAATACCCCCAACTTTTACATTTTGATTATCCTCAAGAAACACTCCTTCTTACTCAATGATTCAAGGTAAATTTAAGCTTCTTTATAAAACCAAATGAGCATAATGACTTCAAACTTGATTGACACCATACTTAGCTCTTAACATGGGTAAAGCTATTCTCTCGACTCTCCTCAATATGAAACATAATAACAAAAATACAAAGGGATTTGAGTAATAATAATACAATGCTCACCAACTCTCTAGAGGTGACTCCTTATTAAAAGCTACTCAACTATATTTCTGTGCCTCTTTTTTCATGAAAATGACAACTTCACCTACCTCAATTTGTTTACATGCCGCCACATAAGAAGGAAATCCCACACTCCGAATTATTAAATATGCCACAAGGGATGTTAGTGCAAAACACTCTCTCTCAAAATGACTCTCTTGATGCTAACAAGTGTCATACCTAGGCTTTCCCTTATTTTCAATCACCACTACAATGACCACACTTGGTTGGAGATCTTAAAGGACTTTCTAAGCTAGTAATGTATGTTTGGGGAAAGGGTATGATATCATTTAAGAAAAAAGTAACTACACTCCCCTTGAACATCTACATTACACTAATTTAACACAATTTTAGACCCTGGCCCACTTTATTTATTTTCAAACTTCACACACGCCTACATTAGCTACCTAGATTTACCAACTCTTTGCAAGCATTTTCTTTTTAACTAAATCTTTTACTATCTTATGCTATTCCTTCATTTGATGAGTCCCTTATTTTTCACCTTTTTCACTTTTCTCTCTCCTTGGAAACAGTCTCTGGCAGAAATTTTAGGTAAGGCTACATACAGTACACCCTTGTGGTAGGGCCCTTCCCTGGACACCACACATAGCGGTAGCTTTAGTGCACCGGGCTGCCTTTTTTCACTTTTCTCTCTTTTCTAAGCATCGTAGTCATCCAGTTACATCATCATCATCATGGCCCAAGGTCATCTCTTCCAAAATTCCCACCCCCAACTTAGGAATTTAGCCTTAATTTTCATTTTTTGAGTTCAAGGAGGATAGGGTTCAAAAGAGGGAAAACTTTGAAAGGTTCAGGGCTTGTAAGATGGTTGCCAGAGAAAGTCTTGAAGGCTTAAAATGGGTAACTAAGGATTCTACTCTATGCATGGGTAGGCTATTTAGGCTAAAATGGGTTCCTATTTCCACAAGGAAGGCCTAAGATCATTTCTCCAACCAAGTTTAGACACAATTAGCCTTGAGAGACTGATAGAGCAAGTTCCAGATGGTAGAAGTATGCATGAGAATTAGACAATTTCGCTCACTGCACATAAAATGCAAACTCCTCAAGGACAATCAATTGTATTTCCTACAAGAGACAAAGGGAGTATTCACCAATTTCTATAAGATAAAGATTTTGGAGTCATAAAAGAGGTAAAGTATTGTTACAAAAATTTTCACGTCCATGCCCTTGGTTTTCAAAAATTTTTGGTGGGAAGGGGGGGCGGTGTTTGCTTCACATTTGCACCACACATAATTTGCTATTTATGGTACCAAATTAAGCCAATTTCTCATATTTTAGCTTTCAAGAGGGAAAACCGTTTGACTACCTTACTTCACCATAGGTATAAGTGTGATCCCAATTCCAAATGCCACAGGTACTTGGATTTTCCTTGCATTTATTTCTCCAATGCTATGGGTACTCAGACTTCCCCTGCATCTATGGCCCAAAACCTAATCACAATGATTTTTCTTTAAGAATGTCATCACTCAATCTGTCATTGGAAAATGCTTGTCGGATATCATCATAATCAAGATAAATATAACTAAAGAAAATAAAACAAAATAAGCAACTAATCCATGAAATTTGGGCTCTATCAGAGTGCCCAAATATTACAACCCAAAATGCAAATAAAAATCATCCAAAATAACATTAAAACATCTAGAAATATCTCAATAATACAAGCCAAATGAATAAATAAGGAGATAGGCACCCCAACTAAAACACTTATAGTGACCTCAGTGCATAAACAATAAAGCATATGGAGAGAAAAAGGGTGCTCCCTATAACCTCATCAAGAGATACTCTCGCCCTCAAACTCTGCATCATCTCAGTCATCATCAAAACTATACCACTCAAATAGGGCCTCATCATCACTTTTAACTCTGGAGGAAGTCTGTCTGTCTAGGGGTTTTAGGACCTTCCAAAGGCCTTTCACCCTCTTCCATATCTTGTTGAAGAACTTGTCCCACTTCTTCTCTCTCTTCTTCTCATGTGAATCCCTCAGCTCCATCTGAGACTCTACTAAGGATGAGTAGTCCTGTCAATCCTTGAAATGGTGTCTCCCTATATCTTATGATCCTCCAAGTTCTTCTCATAATCAGACCAGGCAATATAGGAATGGTGGGTGGTGGAAGGATCTTCCAATACCTGAGGTAACCTTGCTACGAGCTCCTTATTCGCTCTTATCTCCACTGAAATCTCATTAAAGGGGCTAGTTGTGTATGGCCTGCAAGACACTGTATCTTCACATGTCGACTTACCCAAGTTGATATTTCACCTTTTGCTCTTTTCGGGTGCTCCCTCACCCCAAATCTTGAAAGGGTAAATGGGGGTGCTTAGGCGCACCTAAGTGTCTCTAGGGTATACCTCAACCCTGGATCTCTTACAAAACTAGTAATTAGAGAAGGTAATAAGAGATGCATACCACTATGAGTCTTGAAGAACTTCATATCTGAGATCACAAGCTGACCAACATTTAAAAAATGTCATCTAGTGTACAAACAATCATCTGAGCTCTCATGTCTGGCACGACAGTCATGTGTGTACATGGAGAAACTCTACTACAAATAATGTACATCCATATCCTCGCCTTTTCTATGAAATCATTCTTGGATATCCCTATCCTGGTGACCGCCCATGAACCCTCCCTTCCAGGGCACATCTTTTTAGCAATCCAAGTCCCCGGTTTACACCCCTTTGCCTTAAATTGAGCTATATCTACATTTGAGATCCCATATAGGTCATTTATCCATTCACATCTAAAACATACCTCCTTTCCTTAGATCTTTATGATTGGGTTGGAGAGAGATACTAAATTAAGGTTTATATAGAACTCTCGTACCTACTGCTTATTTTCCCGACAAGGATCCAGGGAAAAACATCTCCACCCAGTGGCTATAAGTCTATCATGGAACACCAAAAGCTTCTTTGGAACCTTCTCAAAACATATGCCCTTCTCTGAAAGAAACTTTATCCTTGAAAGATCATCGTAGTATTGGTTTTGGAACTCAGGATCCATAAACCAGACTTGGTCATAATTTTCCATGATGTAAATCGGATGAGGAATAATGAGTGGATGTTAAGACTACTTTTGGATGCCAACACACGACCTCAATTGGGTGTAATTTTGAGAGAAAATTTAAAAAAGAGAGTGTGGTGGGGAAAATGGCATTAAGATGGTCTTTTAACCAGACTTGACTGCAATCATGGTCCATGTTCCATAATTGCGAACACGCGGCTACCACAATCGTGGTAACTGTGGCTATTTTTGGCCCTCTATTTTCCCCTGTTTCATGCATTGCAATGAAATTCAATACTTTCCCCTATTCAGCCTCATTCATACACCCCATAGAGCCATAAATGTATGGATTAATCAACACAAAATTAAAATCTACTCTAATAAATAAAAAACAAAGAATACAATCCACTTTTGTGGTATTTTTGGGTTGCCTTCCGCAAAGTGCCTTATTTATCGTCGTGGCACGACATCTTTTGACTATCATTAATGTCTTTATTTTGAAGTTTTGAGTCATCGGCCCAAATTTAGATCAATATATCTTTGAGGAAATTTAGGCAAGGTTAAGGCATAATGATGCATATTCTATCTCACCACTTTTAAGACTTGAAACTTTTACCCAACTTCACATCAAACTTTCGAATAGGCCTATTGGATATTGGTGAGAACATCAAAAAACCACTTTTCAAACATTATATTTTGTACTTATTAGCCTTCAAGTGAGGGATGTCATATTGCCCTTTTGGAATGACAAACTCCAAATATAAGGATTTTATACATCATCTCCCAAGTTTGTTATTTGCTTGGGTGGTTCGATTTTCATCACATCCACCAAGTATAATGTCAAAAAGTGGTTGGAATGAGGCCGTTTTCCTAATTTTGGAGTATTCTTCTTCTTGAAATTCTTACCCGAAAAGGAACTAGATACTTTACAAAGGATTTGCTTGGCTTTTTATTTTGATTCTAGTACCATTTCCTCAATTTTTGCATTTGTCCCAATTTTTGGTTCGGTTGGTTGGAAAATCACCAAGAATTCCTCGACATCAAGCTAACCCATCAACCACATGACTTGATATTTTTTCCTTATCAACTTGATTTTGAAGATTGGTCATAGTCATGGTACTTGAAATATCGGCGTCCTCACCCATTTCTTTTTTTTCACTTTCTTTTCCAAATGCCGCAATGGATTGATGCAAGCAATGCATGTCCTCCTCTATTGTAGTCACCCAATCCAAGAGAGTTAGAAGCATTACTTCAACACCATTGTATCCGGCATATTGTTCTTAATTTATCACAGCATGAGAACTATCAAACTCATAAGAAGAACTAGAATTTTGGTTAGCATAACTAGGGGAGAGGGTATTTGGACAATAACTCCAATGTCTATCTCGATTACCGCATAAAGAACAACCATACTCCCAATAGGATCAAGATGGTACATTAATTTTCGGGGAGTATATTTAAAATTTTGCCAAAGGTGGGGTCCACCACAATATGGACGTGGATCATCAAGATAAGATTTGCAACCACCAAATTCATATTAATTCCAAGATGCCATAATAACATGAAAAAAAATAAAAATCCACCTGGCACAAGAAACAAAATAAATCACAAACAAATATTTACAAGTTTGAATCCAAGCTAGTAAGCTAAAATTCCAAACTAACTAAATACGCAAAATTGGTCCCTGACAATAATGCTATTTTTGATAACGCTCAACTTATATGTCAAATTAAATACAAGGCGGTCGTTGTCAATACAATTACCCAACAAGAGTTAGGTTTGAATCCACGAGGAACAATATCAATGGTGATTGTGTAAGTTTGACATGAATTTTTCTTGCTAAATTCAAACCTAATACAAATATTTTAGGGAATTTCAAATACTTTCAAAATGATGACAAGTTAGGGCTTTGAAAAGACTAACTCGAGGATCAGAATAATTAGAGCATAATTAATTAGGAAGAGATCTTGGGGCTATGATTTCATAGAGGAAACTAATGTGTAGGTACATGAAAATCAACTTTAAATCATAGTTAAAGCTTGCTTGGGTAGGCTCAGTTAAGGATTTAGATACTAGCCTTTCAACAAAGTACCAAACTACCACCCAAAGTTTCTTTCGAATACCTCGTGGGCATGGTTAACTAGTCATAATAAAGCCTCAATTGGGAATCCCTATTTCTAGGATGATGCCCAAGATATAGAAATTCCACAATTTATCCTTATTTCTAAGACCAAAAAGGGAATAACTATTATTTATCTTATTATTCACAAATGCCCATGTCACCTACATCCCTCTTTCAAGGATGATGTAGGATCTAGACTATACACATCCCTCTTTCAAATATGGTATGGGGTTTAGGGAAATTGAGACTTTTAATAATAAATTCCATTTTATAATCAAACATTTGTGAAACCCAACAATATTAACTAAGAATTAAAGATAAAAATCATAACCTACACACACTTGCCCCCGTTCAAACATAACCCTAAGAGAAAGAACTAGCAACTCATAAGGATAATACATAAAAAATACCAAAATCTCCATTAATTTGATTCGTGGAAAATAACACAGATGCAAACCGCACGTTTATTTCCAGTGAATCCTCAATAGGATTTGCCAATTCTTCACTTAAGAGTCACTCTAATGTATTCTTATCTCAAGATTAGTACAAATTTTACTCCAAGATCCAAGTGATAAAACCCTATAAACTAAGATGAAGATGAATGATAGATGGTGATGCCCGCAAATAAGAAAGGTTTTTTTCTCAAATGGGATTTATGGTTGGCTACAACAAATTTCACATTTTCCCTTGGCACACACCCTCTATACCACAATCGCTCTAGTATTGTTGCAATTATAGCTCAGTGAACGCTGTGAAATCCTCGTGATTGTCTGGATCTAACTATCTTGACTTACTGCGATCGAGGTCCTCCATCCATGATCGTGGTATCTAAGGCTAGATCTTCTTTGAGTTTTCCAAATTTTACACATTTTTTCTCTTTTTGATCCCTTTTAAGCTCAATTCCACTTCTTTCCTTCTCGTCACCTATATTCCTGCAAAATATGGAAATTAGTGCATTCAACTAACAAAGTTGCCTCATTCATACCGTCAAATCATATTAGTGTGTACAAACTTTAGACGTGAATGGGTGGTAAATTGACCACTCATCACTTTCTCTCATCTCTACCTATTTTTTGTTTTTATCCTTATCCTGCTGTATATGAACCACCAACTTGTAGATGTCCATATCATTGTTCAACATCACAGCCTTACACTTTAATACCAAATCATGAGACAAACCAGAAGCAAACTTCCTTATTCAAGACCATATATTAGACACCAACTCCAAAGCATAACGAGCCAACTATTAAAACTTTAGAGCATACTCATGACACTCATCTTACCCTACTTCAGATTAATGAACTCCTCAGCCTTAGTTTTTCTTAACTTTTAAGGAAAGAAGTGATCAAGAAAAGCACTTGAAAATTCATCCCCCACTGTCTTTTCAATATTTTCACCCTTCATCGCTTCTCATTCCTCATGCCACTAGTAAGCAACATCTTTTATTTGATAGGCAGCAAACTCCACACCCTCCAAATCTATAGCATGCATTACTTTAAAGATGTTCTCCATCTTATCAATAAACCTTTATAGATCCTCCTTAACCTTAAAGCCTGTAAAGGTTGGGGATTCAACCTCATAAACTGGTCAACTTGAGTGACCTCCAATAAATGAGTAATAAAACTAACACGATTAAATTGATGGGACTATGATGCCACCAACTGAGTAACCATATGAAATAGACTGACGAAACTCCACATTAGAGATATCTCCTTGAGGAGACTGAGCATAATTTTCAGTAGTCCAGGAAGCCCAAGGAGGACTAATAGGGACCGGTGGAACTCCACATGGGCTAGCACAGTCAAAAGCAGGGACCCTAGATCGAGTCTACACTTTATAAATTGGGCGAGTTCCCTCCATATTTTCCATAGGTGGAACAAAGTTTCCAGAAGAATTCTTATGATCGTCAAATCTTTGGAGAGACATGATCTAAAATACAAGAAATCCAGGAGTTAGAGAAGATTTCTAACACTAGACTCTATAGCCTGAAATAGAACACAAGAAAGGGAAATATTCCTAAATTCCTTGTAGCCTATCCCTTAAAAGTGTTGAGAAAAACATACCCATAAAAAGGAATCTACTCAACACAGCTTTGTAGACACCCAATAGACCTGAACTATGCTCTGATACCGAGCTTATCATGATCCCAACTAGGGCCTAGTCCTAATAGGTATCTCAAGCCCACCATAGACCAGAGACTACCCTCTTAGCTTAACCTCAAGGGCAAAATAATCATAAAAATAAAGTGGAAGGCAATCAAACCAATAATAATAGTAATCAGAATAGATAAATCAAATGACGGTTCAAAGAATTGAAATAACAATCCACCCACACTTGTTCATGAAAGTGTCTAAAGCCAGAATCATATCTAAGTTGGGACATGCCCCAAACCATGAAAAAAAATATCTAAAAGTACATTGACAATAAAGAAAGAATAATGAAATGACAAGGCCTTCCAAAGGATGAAGTCTCACCACGTCACAGCAACTTAATAGACGTGCTAAACCACCTAATACTGCATTAAAGCAACAAAAAATCCTTCAGACCCTACATCGCATCTAGGGATGGTCAGTGGGATAAGAACTAGCATGTAACTTACAGAATAAGGATAAAATAATGCAATTACCAAAATTTAGTCATAAACTATATGCACCACATTTATACAAATATATATAGGATGCCGGGATAGGGGCAAGGGTTATGAACATTGAGAGTTAAAAGATTTAACCTAAACTATGTAGCTTGATACATCCTAAAGGCACCCATAGGATAAATGGGTCCAGTTCCTCCTGCTGGAAGGGCCTTAGTGCATTTCAGCAGCACGAACTGAGGAAAAACCAAAGATAAACTAAAGCGACTAAGGGAATAGCCATCTATATATATATCAAGTGTGCACCAAGCACACAGTCATATAGACCCCTAACGCTGGAAAATGTGGTTTCTAGTGTTCGTCCCCTAAGGACTTAGACCTTCTTGGTGAGCTACACAATTCTCTTTAAGTCCAAATTAAAATAATTTGCACATAAAACAAACCAATAGCCCAGGAGTCATTAATTAAGGCATTTACCACTTGGTATCGTCATACCAATATACTTACAAGCTAAAATAATTAAGCCAAACCAAATCTACATAGCCAAATTGGACTCCCAAGTTCCATTTAAAATCCAAAACCAAGTCCATAAGGCCATCCAAAACCATTTTTCATTCATTTTTCCTTTAATGCAATGCATTGGGTTCAAAAATAAGTTAAACCATGCAATTTTCCATATTCAAGATCAAGTTTACCAAGTAGGTTGAGGTTAATGTAATTATCAAGTCAAAATTTTATCAACTTGGGGAAACCCATGTCTCCCATTCCAAACATTTATACCATGCACCAATTTAGTCCCCAAAAATATTAATTTAAAGCATGAATAATTAATTTAGAATAAGGGACAAGTAATTCAATCAGTAACAACAAAAACTCCTCAACCCAATTTCAAAACCCATAAATAAATCACATGTTAATCCATCTAATTAATGCCAAAATTAAAGTTAAGGAAAGAGAAACATTCCTAAAATACACAAGAAAGTGAATTCAATTTGAAGTTTGGAGCCCGGTGATGAATTCTTTGTAAAACCCTTGAATGTTCTTGGCTTTTGCGTTTATGAAAGAAAAAGGATGATTTAATCTTTAAAAACTCGAGAAAATGGGGTTATGATATGTTTAAATCATACAAGGGGTAAAAATACTAAAAGCCCCTCACCCCAATTGAAAAAGTAAAAAACTAGATGAAGTTAAAACAGCAGCGTGGCATGCCAATATCTCAAAGGTTAGCCTCTATGCCACACTAATATAGTGGAGGTTAACCTCTGTGACGCAGCTTTATCGCAGAGACTTACTGTCTTGAGGTCCCAAAATAACCTCGAACCCCTTTAAAAAATCTAAAACTTTTCCAGAACACCCTTTTAACATCAGTAAACATAATTCAAGTCAAAAATTGACATTATGTATGTGGGAGGTCATAAATAAAATCATCATAGTTTTATGAAGTCTCATAGGTTTTTAGAGTCATTTCCCTATTTTGATGCCTTCACTAAGTCAAATTGGCTACAAGGTGAAAACTTTAATTAAATGACCTTATGTGCTAATTTTGACTATTCCATCAGCTCCGAAACGTCAATTTTAGATTTGGTGGACTATTGGTTTAGGTTTTGAGGCACTCAGACTTATTTTGTGCTATAATCTTAAAGTTATTAAAAATGGAAAGTGGGTGTGGGACCTATTTTTCATCGAAATGATCTTGGATCAAAGCTTTGACTGTGCTATTAAGTTTCGAATATAACACTTAATAGGGTAGCATAATTCATTTGTGCATATGAAATTTTGAATGAATCCCGCGGGTTTGATGGAGACTTAAAGAACTTCCAAGTCTCCATCTGGTGCTTAATATCTAGTGTTACCGCTAAAGCAACTCTTTTGGTGCTTTAGAGAAGGATACTTTAACGACCCTTTGTGTGCTTTAGCGGCCTTACTTAGCCAACAGGTACCATTTTAGTGGCATCTGGGTGCTATAGTGTCTAGAAAAAAAGCAACCCATGGTATCGCCCTACTTTGTGGGGTCGGATACTGCTTTAGCAGTACCAGGCGCTTTAGCAGTAATCGCTAAAGCAGCCACTCGCGTACTCAGGAAAGGTATAAATACCTACTTAGCCTAATTTATCACCATTTTTGTCCATTCTTTAGAATCTTAAACCCCCAAAAGTGGGATTTCATGGGAGAATCAATTGTGGGTGATTGTGGAGCTTTAGTATCATTAATTTATGCTATTTCCCATAGAATTTGTGGTAAGATTTCATTTTTTTCATGATTGATTTCTCCATTCTTAACTAAAATCCCTAAAAACTTGGTAACTTAATTTTAGCACCCTTATATCTTGGAACCCACCAATGTTCCTTGAGCATAGAGGGATATTATGTTAATTTTGAATGTGCAATTCCATAAATAGGTCCCACATGGGATTTTTACGTAATTCTGGATCCAAAGCACAATAATGTAATATAGGTATCATTATTTTCATATTTATAATTAGATTGTGATTTTGATAGCGTGACACCTTGAAGAAGCTTCTTAAAAAGGAAAATCAATGATTTAGTGAATTCTTTGGGTTTTCTTTGGGATCCAGGTAGGCTAGGTTTACCTTCTTAATAATTTGATCTATCTCGTAGTATGCTTTTAATATTATCCTAGATATAGGGTAGAATTTAGGTGTTTAAAGTATAAATGTGAATATTTAATTTAGTTTGTCTATTTAGGCTATTTTGAAATCTTAAACTTAGAGTAGTTATTCATGTCTTAGGTGATGGATTTATGGTTCATGTTTAGGATGGAAATGCCTTAATTAATCAAGCTAGGTGAAATTTCCTTAGTCATTCATGGTTAGGGTGGAATTGTCTTTAGTTACTTAATTTAGGGGAAATTGCCTTAGTTGCTATTGTTTTCGGTAGGATTGCCTTAGTTGTTCATATTTGGAATGGATTACTATGTTAGGTGTATTTATGGCTTACTTCACATCTAGGACTAAAATTAGATACCTTAGCCAAGTCTGGAGTAGAAGTTGCCTAAAATGGATTTCAGATATTAGAGTGGGCTCCTCCAGCCCTCCTTAGGCTAAGTCTTGTTTAGCGTTGTAGCCTTAGTTACACTTGAAATATATTTATTGATTATGTTAGTTGGATATTGAAGGATTTATGCTAATTTTGGGTATTACTAATGATATTACTTATATACATGATTAATGATATAATTCATAGATGTGATATGGCCTATATGTATATGTTATTGATATGACTTTTGAATATGATTAAAAATATTGTCTATTGACATACTTAATGGTATAGATATCGACATGATTAATGGTTAATATCTCATGGTTCACAAATATGAATGACTCATAGATATGATATGGCTTATAAATATGATATGACTCATAGATACGATATGGCTTATAGAGATGGTGAAGGGATTATGGATATAATTTATAGTTTATCGATACGTTTATTAAAATAACTTATGTTTATAACCATTGACATAACTTATGGTCTTGGTTATTATCATGACTTAATAGATGTGATATTGGTATAGTCTATTGTGTTAGTTTATTGGTATGTCTTGGTGATATGATTCGTTGATATGGTTTATGAATATGGGTTCCATTTTAAGTTTGATAGTTGATAATGATCCTGATAATATGAGTTCCAGTTCAAGTTAGACAAATGGTGATCATAATGATGATGCAATTATATTCTGGTTCAAGTCCGACATTGAGAATTATATATGAGATGATACGATTTAGATAGACTCTTGGTTATGGCATGATAATTTGGTGATTTATGGCTATTTGATTGCCTAGTTTCCTTGATTGTACCCTCCAGTATTATGTGGGCTTGCATTGAGTTATTTAATTTTCCATACTTATTGGCTTATGGGGCCAATCTTATTGTTATAATGGTATGATATTTATGTTATTAACTTGTATGTGATCATTGATGTACAATGGTGTCATAGCTTATTTCCAAATTTTCCCCTTTATCTTGACTTAGATTATCCTATCTTGTATCTTATTGTATTTATATCATGATTTAGCTCAGTCGATTGATGATTCCTACTGAGTACCATAGTTTTTGTACTCATAGTACACTTTTTTATCTTTTTGGTATAGATCCGAGTACTAGTTATCGTCACTGATTTGATGTTCATGTAGGGTTGATTTTGGAAATTGGGTAAGCTCTTAGAGTTGGAGCTATCCTTTTTTCTTCTTTTTATCTTTGTCTAGTTTTTCATCTTTGAGGCGGATTGTATTTGACTATTCGGTACTTATAGTTTATTTGTAGTAGCTCTTGTACCAACATTACTGAGTCTTGGGATGGTTGCTGACTTTCTATCTATCTATCTATTAAACTTTTATGACTGTATTATTGCTATTTAAGTCTTTAATTGTTAATTTCTATCTTTCAGGCTATTTTCCACCAAGTTAGCCCCTTAAATCTAACTCCTAGCTATGGTTTGGCTAACCTACTAGCGGGATAGAGTAGGTGCCATCATGACTTGTAAATAAGGTCATGACAGGTCATCAACCAGAAGCATAATGAAAAGCCAAAAATACAATAAATGTTAGCGACCAGAACCACCGCCTCATTTTCCTTTTTAGTCTTACAGAATATGCTAGAAATACAGATTCTTAACTTTATTTTATTTTGGATTTGGGCCTTGCTCGTGTACTATGACTTGGAACTAGATCTGTGCATTGCCTTCTTTAATTCCTTTTTCTTTAAAAGAAAATTATTATATTGTTGATTAGAAGTTAATTTAAAAAATTCTTGCATTTATTTTACTCAAAATTCTATCATATTTTATTATTATATTAAATTAATAATATGTTTCGCTGTCTCCAATTTTTTAAAATTCATAAAATGAGAGTATTTTATTTCTTATATTAATACTCTATTTTTGATTTATAACAAAGCTTAAAAAAGTAAATAAGATTTAAATTTTGAGGCTTAAACTAAAGATAAATAAAATGTATCAAAATGACTTTTAGATTTATGTCACGCGGAAAGTTAAAATTAAAGTTCATTGGGCCCGTGCACAACAAGAGCAACATGCCACTAGCTCATGCATAATTGAAAGTTAAATCTTCAAAACTTTTGGTTTGTTTTTTCCAAAAGAAATCATTTAATATAAGACACCTTTGTTCTTATGCATGCTAAAGTGGAATAATTGTGAGAAAATTATTTTGTGTGACATTTGGTTAGTGAAAGAAAATCAATTATCTACATCTAGTTATTTAAGTTTGAATTCTATTTTAAAACACGGATCTAGGAGGGTTTTTCCTTATTTTGGGAGGCTCTTGATGCGGTGGTATTTTGTGGTCGAGTGGAAGGGATGAGCATCTCATGGTTGATTTGTGGCTATTATTTGGCATCCAGGTAGGATACGATATACTTTTCTCTATGAGATGGAGTATTGTTTAGACTGCATGCAGGATAAGTGTCTATATGATAGGTTTAAGGTTACATCCTCATTCCAGCGTTCTTAACTTTCGTTAAGAATCTTAGACTAGAACCATGTGTCAGAATCTTTAGTTTAGGTATTTTTTTCTTCCCTTTATGGAATGGCTTAGTATGTGTAGTATCCCTAGTATCAACATTAGAAAACTTAGCTTAGTTTAGGTAGTCACTTACTTTAGAATAAGTTCCTCGAGGTGCTTTAGCTAGCATGACAATCCCATAAAATAACTACTATAGAATAGTACCCCTTTTATAGCATGTGGAACTTAGGCTTCTTTAGTATTGTATGGTCCAATTAGTATTGACCCTTAGCTTATATATTTACCTTTTTTATTTCTACAACTCACATTATGATAAGGATTCTTATTTACCTGCTATATCCTTGGGTTGGCATTAGTAATTCCTAGCATAGATTTGGGTAGTATATTTTATTAAAGATATCAACCCTTGATTAATTCTTCAATATTATGCTTTCTCTCATTCACTTTCATTTCCAAAATTACAATTAATGTACATATATATGTTCTCACTGCTCAGTATACTATTGGGTCCGAGGCTTTGGTTATGACTCGGTTGAAGTTCCAGGTTAGTGTACTTATCTTTGAGGGTTATGGTTAGTATTACCGATTTATACATAATTGTATAGTTACCTTGGTGATGGTATGCATTCCTTCACATAGGCACGCTCATGCATTATGGTATGTGTAACGCCCCGAATCTGGTACCTAAAACGTTACACGGTGCTCATGACCCTGAAGGACCATAAGCTAACCCATGACTAATATCTGTACCAGTATACTACATACATACTATATAATGCAAAAACATGAACTGAAAGGCCATAAGGTTCAAAACTGTAACATAAGATCTGATAAATCATAACATATGGATGGGGTATGAAATACCCCAAACAAAATTGAAATAAGCTATCTGAACATACTGTAGTTTGAAAAGCCTCTAAAAATGACTGTCTGAATAAGGAGTTGATGGGACACGTCCCCAACTAACTCCAACTAATAAATTAATTAACGAGATAATAAAATGATGATCGTGTCCTCAAAAGATGAGGACTCACTTCTAATTCTGCTTGCTGAGACTAGAATCTACTGATGCTCTGGAACTCGTGTCTCTAAACCTACGGTATAAGACACCATAGCACAAATGTGTTAGTACTTTTAATGTACTAGTATGAATGTGAGGTAACCTGAATGCATGGGGTTCATATACATGAGCAATACTAGCTAACTAACTAATATGGACATGAGAATACATGCATGCATACATAGTAACTATATCTGAAATCGTGATCACATGAATTTACTGATAACTAACATGACTAATGACTGAGTTTTAATAACTGATATAATTGATAACATGAGTAACTATATCTAACAGTCCTGAATCTGATGGAACTAGCTGAGTTCAGTACTGTATCTGAATTGACTGTATCTGATAGTCCTGAGATTTGAAGAACTATTTGAGTTCTATTACTAAGACTGAATGACTATATCTGACAATCCTGATTCTGTAACATAAAACTGTGGGAAGTAGTCATCTAACTGACATGCCCCTAATACGCCATTATGGTTGAGTTGGGGTCCAATCTGTAACCCCAATTGGAAGAGTGTCAATGCCGCACCACCGATAAGGACAAATTATGGGTGACCTTCATCTAATAGTGTCCCCTAAAAGAGAACGGTGGGAACCTTATCTGACAGTGTTTATCCACCTTATCAACCCTCATCGGACAGTGTTGATGTCTCAACCTATGCTGGCTACATAGTTCTGGAATGCAAGGATGATTTCTAAGAATCGCACCCTCATCTGACAGTGTGTGTTCCCATTCTTGGGTTCACTCGGTGCTAATTCCTACTCCCATCTGATTTGACTCTGAACATGATTAACTAAATAGTACATCCACTGGGTTTACTAAATTCCATGACTGACAAAATACTACTGATATCTGATAACTGACTGAGTTTATAGGATTACTGAGGTTACTGAATTACTGAGCTTTCCTAAGTCACATGACTAACTAAGTTCTATCGACCATGGCTTGACTGAGGATATTGTGAAAACATGACATGGCTCTAAGCACATAACTAATTCTGGGGTACAAGTAACCCCAGGACTCGATGGAAAGAAACTGACAAAGCATAACTTTCTTGAATACATGACCAATATCAACAATCCATAATACAATACGTTGGGGATTTCATTAAGTACATTGTTATCATAATCCTATACATGAATGGGAATACATATCAACATACCAATATTTCATCAACTAGTCCCCTAAGTAATCCTTCAAACATTCATAATGCACAACAATATCATAGAAGTCATTTTGATAATAAAGGTAAAGCATGCATTTATCATTTGGATCACAATTTAGCTATAAGGCATAATTTATATCCCCTTTTGGCATTTTATCAAACACCTTACATGCACAACTTAAGGCATAGGTAAAATAATCAAATTTCACAAATCATAAACTACCAAATTCATAGATTTCAATTTATATGCTAATGTAGTTTCATAATTTCACATAAAGATCCCAACTTGGGAATCAAATAATAACCATCACATAAACTTGAAAAACACACAACATAATAACATGATTCATAATTTAAATAGGTTTCTTGAGCTTTATGGATGAAAGGAATCCATAAATCAACACAACGCATACCTTAGTTCGTGATCCTAGGAAGATTGATGGAGAAACTTCTTTAATTTGAATCCCCCAATAGGAACCCTAGCTTGTTCTTGAGAGGTTCTTGATAAATAAAAGTATATTTGGCTTTAATTGGGGCTAAATCCCATGTTTGGGAGCTTATATATGGGTGGAAAAGGATGATTTTGCCCTTAAAAACGACCCAAAAATGGAGTGTTTATGTCATTTGGGCCAAAAGATATGTGGAGCACACCTTATCGCATAATATAGGTTGTGAAGCGCACACCTTATCGCACACATTAGGTTGTGCATCGTACACCTTATGGCATAAGTTAGGTTGTGTGTCGCACACCTTGTATTAGGCGACACACTCCACTTTGCAAAGCCATAACTTCTTGCTCTGGTGTCAGATTTTGGTAAAATTGGTATCATTGGAAAGCTAATTAGATTCTCTACAAGTTTGTGGTTCTAAACCTTCCAAAATACCACATATACATCCAGTTATGATTATTCAAATATGACCCTTGCGAAATCAAACACTAAAACTTGATGGATTCAAAAGCTCTTAGCTGGCCTTACTCTAAGTGACTCTTATGAACACACTTAACACATCATAAGCTCTCTTCTCACTAGGATACTCATTGTAAGTCATGTACTCAAATATGAATCACAGGATAGGAAGTTTTATATGTAGGAACAATGGTTCATTTCATAGCTTAGAAATATATGGCGTATTACAGTATGATTCTAAGAAAAATATTAATTTTCACTACTATTTAAAAAAAGAAGTTATCTCACCCTTTTATCATTAGATATTTTCTTGAAAGTCGTACCACCCTTACTATCATTTGATGGATTTTGAGATAAATATGCACTGATTTCTACTACTTTAGTCTTGCTTCAATCTTAGGCACTGGATTTACTGATTACCACTTATTTAGTCTTGGTTTGATTTTAAGCACTTATTATTCATTCTTATATCTGATACTAGATGGGGTGGATTGATTATGGATATCATGGAAGTCTTAGTTCTGTATCAAGCAGTGTATATAGATATCCTTGGCTGTCAAAACCCAAAAGCCAAGGATCATGATGTCACTTATCGCGGCAAGCCTTGGCAAGTAAGTCTATCGCACAAACTGATACAAGAAGCAAAGATAACAACATTAACCTAAATTAAAGCTTTTAGAACGAAGCCAAATCAAACAATATAATGAAAGCGGAAGAACATAACCAAAGATATCATATCATAGTCCCAAAACATGGTGTCATAGTGTAAGAACTAACTAGTACAACTCAATATCAAAATATATACGATATCCAAAATAGGATCAACTCTGTCTCTAAATGCAAAATAAAGACATGGTCTAAATAAATAAAGTTAGGAGTCATCTCCAGAAGCAAAATTCCAATTGCTACCTCGAATAGATCCAAATGTCGGTAAAATCAACCACCATGAGGCACACTTAAACCTGGATCTGCACCAAAATGGTGCAGTAGGGGTGAGTACGACCCACTTGTACTTAGTAGGTATCATAGGCTGACTAAGAAAAACAAAAATAAAGCGTACAAAATACACAATAAGGGCACGTCACCTGCAATGAGAAAATGTCCAAAAATGGTAGCCTACACCATCTCTATTAATAGTTCTATAACATTTTCATACATCATAGCAAGTACAAGAAAGAAAGACAAGTGGACAGGCATCACGTATACAAATATGAAGGAAAAATACACGCAGATAGGTATAACATCAAGGGAAATAATACATCACAGATATGTACAAAGTAAATACAAATACAATGAAGATGATGGTGGTAATGATAATGATAATGATAATGATGATGATGATGATGATGATAGTATGATTATGCCCGAGGTTGTCGCACAACCTCCGTATACATCTACGGAGATAAAGCTTCCCGGCGTAGGACCCATGAGGGGTTATTCAACTTATATACAACCAATATCTAATACCAATATCCATAACTCCTCTTTGGCACATTCTTTTGTAGAGGGTTTTAAAGACGTCATACTTTTTGTTAGGAAAAGTCAATATTTTCAGTATTTCCAGTTTTTCCACGGTGGTACCAATGTTTTATAAATGTGTATGATATGAGGATGTAATGGTCACAACCAACCAAAATAAGTATTTCCATATTTGACCAAGTGATCCAATAATCCTCTCAATATTTCCAACCATCCATAAATGCCAACATAAACCATATGCCATGAGAGTAGAATATAATTAAATACACCATTAATAACACATTAGCTTTTTCATTTATCAAGACAATTAATTTCCCATATTAACAACCAACAATATCATATAGGACCCACACGATCATAAACGGAACATAATATTCCAAAACCACCAAATACAATAATATATAAGCCCCCACACAGGGACAGTAAAATAATTATAGCCATTTTTGTGATTAGCTCCCATACCCTTAACATGCTTTTGTATCTACATTAACTACCCTACCTAATCTAAAGAAAATTAAGCCATAACCTACCTCAAAAGTCGAAAACTAGTATGAAAGCCTTCTATCCAAAGCCTTACACCTCACAAATGGACTCAAAATTAACTAAATCATACAAATCTAGAATCTATGCATCAAAAAAAGACCAATGATACTCATATTGCCTATTTTCAAGTTAGGGTCAAAACAAACCCCCAAAATGAGTTTTTAAAAGAAGAGAAAAATCATAATTTTATTTTTGAAATTTGTTCCTCATATTTTTAGGTGTCTACAGTTGAAAAACCAAGCAAAAATAAGTTAAAATAAGGTCTAAATTGACGAAAAGCTATGTTTAAACTTTATAGGTAAAATTCCTCAAAACTCATTTTAAAATCAAGAGTTGAAATTGTTTTGAAGATAAAATCAAAAGAATAGTTATAATTATAAGATTATAAACTCATTCAAGTGAAAACAGGTAGAAATTAGGGTTTGAATTGGAGAATTATAACTTTAGGTCTTATGAGCCAAAATCACCAATTTCTACCTTTTAATCCACATTTAAAATAACAATTAAAGGATGAAATTGAAGAAAAGTAGTTGAAATATGTTGTAGAGCTTACCCAAGCTTAGAAATGGAAGAAATTTCTCAAAATCACAAAATCCTAAGCTCCAACTTTAAAAAATAATGAAAATAACAAAAATAAGGTATATATATAGTCCAGGTATTATATGCATAGCCAAATGTCACGTACATGTTACTTGGCCTGACGGCAGGTATTGCTATCACGACTTGGTCCTCGCATATGTGGGACTCACTATAATGACCCTTCAGTTCATTGTCCACGTTCTTTCTTATTTTCACCAATAGAGTTTTTCCATAGCTACCTAAGTCATTAGTGACTTGCTGGAACCGATAGTTTGGTAACCTGGAGGTTCATTTGGTTTTTAGAACCACTTTCCCAATTTGAAGTCTTCATTAGTTCTAATTGTCCATCGAGCAAAAAATTTAGTAAAACAACCTTAAATGGAAAATTCGACTTTCCTAACACGTCCAAAACATCAAAATCTATGTGGTCACATATCTCATTTTCTCAAAACAGACTCCAGATGTATCTCGAGGCATTAGCCAAAGCCGATACCTGGGTAAGACTATTTAAAGGATGTCTTTTCCAAAATTTTGGCTATTTTGTTCCTTCGTCTTGAGCTCTAACCCTAATAAAGTGTAAACTAATTTTGCTACAAATCTAAGGTAAGATTCCTTGTAGCTTGGTATTTTATTTCTTGATTTCTAGACCCAAAACCCCTAATTCTTTGACGCCTAATTATAGCCACAAATGTGATTGATTCTCTCAAATTTCTTGAGGGTTATTCCCGCATAGGCTTAGTAAGGATTGATAAGCCCTTATGGTGTGATTTAGATAACCTAACCTAATTTCGGGTAGAAGTTAGTCTTGTAAAAGTGAACTTTGGCATTATTGGGATTAAGGAGTGGGACTTGACCCACCTTAAGATTGAACTATATAATTCCCTAGTGACCTAGATACTTTATAAACGTCTAAGTTATGTTATTAAGGTTATAACGGTTAAACTCGCTTGTCAGATATGTAGTTGATCGATGGTTCGATAATGTGTATACTTCATTGATCATCTTATTGTCATAATATGGATATTCTTGGAAAGTCTTATAAATTAAACCTATTGTTATGCTATAACTTGACTTATTAATGGGTTCACGAAGTGAACCTCTAATTATGTTACCACTCTTGCTATGACCCAAGCCTAATGATTAAGCTAATGTTTATGTGAAGGATTTTCCTTTAGGGTTAGTATTGTGAAAAGTGGGAGTAAAAGAGGTATCTAAAGAGTATGCACTTGACTTATAATTGACTTGCTAATAAACATGTTAACTTAAAAAAAATGGTAATTTCATATATCATTTAGAAACTCATGCTCATGCATCTACTTATATTATTCAGTCATGATTAACAGTAAAATATAATGTTATGTGTAACCTTACATCACTTATACTCTATCATTGTAGGTTGTATGTACTTATTGAATTCTCTACATATGTATGTGTATAATGATGATGCTCGTGAATTCAGAGGATGTATTTATATTATGATGATGCCCGGTGAATTCAGAGGATATAATGATGTTATGATGATGCCCGGTTAATTCGGAGAATGTATTAATGTGATGCTTCAACTCAGTGATTTCAGAGGATATAATGATGTTATGATTATGCCCAGGGAATCTAGAGGATATAATGAAGTTATGATAATTCCCAATGAATTCAGAGGATACATTGATGTAATGATGATGCCTGATGAATCCGGAAGATATATTGATCTTATGATGATGCCCGGTGAATCTGGAGGATATGTTAATGTTATGATGATGCCCGATGAATCTAGAAGAGGCAATGATGATGTGATAATGCTATGTGTGGTAAATATATATGTGAATGCATGGTTAGATGTGAGGTTATGATGTGTGTGGCTAAACCCATTTGTGTACTTAGGACATGATCTCTTCCTTGTAAATTTCTATCTATTCTTTATCATTAATTACTAGATAAGAGGTGTGACACTTGTTAACACTAAGTAGTAACTAGAAGTGGATTATGCCGAGTATTGGGTTAAGGCTAATTGGTACATGAAATCTTTTGTTGAACCTAGGGCTCACCTAATAAATTTACTTGACTTGGATAAATGGTTACATTATGGAATTTCACATAGTAAAGTGGCTTAAGTGATAACTAGTGTCTCTAACAAATGACTATGACTTGTGGGCTAGAAGCCTAGAAAACTAGTTGGTGGACCATACTTAGCTAAAATATGGAAACTAGTCCTTAAGGTTGTAACATACTTAATGATAGTAGACCTAATATTGTATAATAAGTGGTTAAGTTGACATCTAGTATGTGATGTCATGGTGGATTAATTGATATCTTATATAATTAGGAGTCTAACTAGAAGATAGCTTTATGATGGGTGAATAAATAATAGTGTTGGTAACTTGTAGCTTTTCCTTTTTAGATGACTAGTAAACTATTAGACTTGCAAACTAGTGGCTCATGGAAATGAAGGCTAGCTAGTATAGACTAGACATAAAGCTTATTAATGAATTAGAGATTAGATGACTATATAACCATGTTATGGTAATATCATTTTTTTTATGTCTAATTATGATAGTGATAATGATTGTAGACCTCGGTAAGAGGCCAGGGAATATACAATCTTGTGGCCTTGGTGAGTTGCTTGTGTAGTTGTTCCTTGAGACATTGATGGATTGATATTTTGGTGTACTCTTTGGTGGTATGGGACACCGTGATGAGTTCTTTATTTGTTTTCCTTGAGTGTACTTCCCAGTGGTATGGCACATCGTGGTAAGTTCTTTTGCTTTATACTCTAATGATGGTAGCTATATTGATTATGGTAATTACATGATTGTTATTGTATATATATGTGACTTTATGCTTCCAAAATGAGTACTCATATTGTATGAAAGTTATGATATCTGTGGATATGGAATGTCGTACTATTATTATAGTTGATTAGCTATTTAGATAATGATATCGAAGAAAATTTAAGTTCGATTCTATACCATTACTTTAAGTTATTTTATTACTTTATATCATCCATATATTATAATTTAGCTCAGTCGGGCAATAATGCCTACTGAGTACCCATGTTTTGGTACTCATACTACACTTCTATACCTTTTTGGGGTAGACCCAAGTTTTAGTAGCCATCGTTAAGTTGAGGTCGTATGGCATTAATCATCAGGAGACAGGGTGAGCTCTTGGAGTTTGAGTTTCCCTTTTTCCCTTCTATCCTTATTCTATCTTTTGTATTTGAAATAAATGTATGAGACTATTTAAGACTACTAGATGTTGAGTTGTTATTTCTATTGTCGAATGTAGAGATATCTCGTACTAATACTATAAGGTCATGGGATTGGTGTTCGAATATTAGTTGTCTTTATTTATGGAATGCTAATGTTTATATTGTGTTCTTATATAGGGTCCATGTTGGACATTTCTACCAAGGTAATCCCTTGCTCTAGCTCTGGATTATGGTGTCAGCTTACCTACTGGTGGGTTGTGGTAAGTGCCATCTTGACTCAAAAATTGGGTCATGACAGATTTGTATCAAAGCCTAGGTTTCACCGATATTATTGGTACAAGAGCAAGTGTCTAATAGAGTCCTGCGGATCGAAACATTGACTCTATTTTCTATCTTCAGGAGGCTATGGGATATTTTTGGGAGTCCACTTCTTTTACTCACATCGTGCTAAGATTCTAAGTTAGTTTGTTGGATATTCTCTTGACTTTACTCTTTCTTAAATGCCCAGGACTTATGCTATAGTTATACATGAGAAGGGTCCTAAGACCCAGACTTGTGTCTTTAGATTGGGATCAGGATGGGCCTTTCCAGAACCCCATTCCTGTACCCGAGCTAGAAACTTCTCCACCTCAGCCAGCGGTGGGCCAGGGATTAGCCTAGGCTCTACCTGGGTTCATCCCCTCTTCTTTGCTTAGAAAGGCCTTACTTTAGTTATTGGGTATTATTGATGGTTTACAGACTACTAAGATAGGAGTGCATCCTACAGCTGCAGCTCCTGAAGTAGAGGTTCCTCTTATTTCGGCATTTGTTCAGCCGATAGTCACTCATCCAGTTGTAACCCAACCTACAATGTCTGCTGAGGAGCAGAAGACGCTGGGTAGATCCTTAAGGTTGGCTCCACCTAGGTTTTTTGGTGCTCCTGGAGAGAATGCATTTGAGTTTTTGATTGCTTGTAAGGATAGGATTTGTGGGTTAGGCCTTGTTGAGACCCATGGGGTGGATTACACCACATTTCAGTTGGCCTTTCCTGCTCGACACTGGTGGAAAAGGTTTGTGAGTTCTAGGATAGCTGGATCTTCCCTTATCTCTTGGGCTCCATTCTTTGAGATGTTCTTAGAGAAGTATATGTTGTGCAGCCTTAGAGAATGATCGAGAGATCAGTTCTCTAGATTGGAGTAGGGTCCTATGACAGTCGTTGAGTATGAGGCTTATTTCTATGAGTTAGCTAGGCATGCGACTTCTATCATAGATAAAGAGTATGAGAGAGTTTGTTGCTTTATGAGAGGATAGAGACTTTTTTTTGAATGGCCACGCAGAGTTTAGTTGCTACGGGTAGGACCTTATTGAGCTTTTTGATTATGCTAGAGTGATGGAGTACAAGCAGCGTGATGGTTGTGATAAGAGGCCTAAGTATTAGGGTAGATTTGGTGGGAGCTGTAGTAGTTCTTGATTTAGGGGTGATTTTTCTTATGCTGAACATCCTCATCGTCCATCTTTTTAGCCTTAGAGTCAAGCTAGCTGACCTGTTCAGGCAGCTCTTCAGACCACTGATGGGAGTTATTTCATTGCTAGTGGTCGCCCTAGTATGGGCGATGATCGATCTTTGAGAGGTTCATCTGTAGACTATGCTAGGCAGGGTAGCTAAGCCGGATCAGCTGAATTTGTGAGTTCTGGTTTTGCTCTTGATTCTTGTTTTACTTATGGACTTTTTGGTTATTTCTCTAGATATTTCCCTAGTTCTAGGGTGATGGTTATTTCAGCATAGGGAGCTATTACCATTAGGGTTGTTCCTCCTTCAGGTAGAGGTGGTTTGATAGGTTGCAAGGGAGGTTACTAGGGTGCTCAAGGTGGTACTCAGGCAGGCAGGACAGGAGGTAGGTCAGGTGCTTAGCTAGATAATGGGCGTGGTTAGTTGTGTGCAGTATCTGTTAGACCCAAAGCTGAGACTTCAGATGCTGTAGTTACAAGTGCAATTTTGGTATGTCGCAAGTCGGCTCTTACTTTCTTTGATCCTGGATCTACTTATTCTTATATATCCTCTTATTATTCACCACGGTTAGACTTGACTAGTTATTTATTATCTGTGCCTTTGCGCGTATCTACTCTCATAGTTGATTCTTTAGCAGTGGATCTAGTATTCAGATCATGTGGTGTGATAGTTAGTGATGTTAATACTTATGCTGATCTTATTATTCTAGATATGTTGGATTTCAATGTGATTTGGGTCATGGACTGGTTATCCCACTATCATGCGGTCATGGATTATTTTGCCAAGACCGTTACCTTAGACATGCCTAGTGTACCTCCAGTCGTGTGCAAAGGAATGATTATCCGTGAGACGACGGGGATTATATCTTATATTTGTGCCATGCGGCTTATGCCGATGGGTTTCGAGTCTTATCTCGCCTATGTATGTCATACCCGTGTAGAGAGAATGACGCTTGACACTTTTCCTGTTGTATGTGACTCTCCTGATCTGTTTCTTGCTGATCTTTCTGGTATTTCCCTTGACCGTGAGATTGAGTTTGCTATTGACCATGATGCTAACACCTGACCTATTTCTATGGCACTTTACCATATGGCTCCGGTTGATCTTAAGGAGCTCAATTCCTAGCACCAGGATCTTTTTGGTAAAGGTTTCATTATGATCTCACACTATATCACTTAAACCCGTGTTCATCCTTGAACAACTCTTTACTCTAAGCATCATAAGTTGAGGTGACTCTACACTTCTACTACTACAATGACAATATAGTACTACAATGACTACACAGACTGCAAGTTTCTACACTAACATGTTATACACAATTGAAATCTCAAGAACACTACTTCAAGACATCCTAGCCTCAAGAATTTACTCCTCAAGTGACAAACTTATGCATATTTATCAATCAAATACCTCATACAAATCACCAACATTCATCAAAACATGTGATCCTCACAACAAATAGAGTTACCCAAAATCACTCACAATAATTCAATTAGAGCAAGATGGGTACAAGAATCAAGTTACGCTCACTCTCACAAGGAATTTGTAAGTTACACATAATGAACCATAGGTTTGACCTTAGTGTAGTACTCCACTAATATCATAATGACAAGTATAAGATCAATTAGTTTTTTTTGTAATGAAGGCTAAGGGATGGGTTGGAACTATTTTGGAATAGTGACTATCTTCCCAAGCTCTTTAATGCAACACATTATCAATTAAAAACACCCTTAAACAACCAATTTACACCACTTTTGTCTACCTACATCTTTTTTTTTCACCCCATCTCATTTAAGAATTTTCACAAACACTATGGTGGGAGCATACTATGCATAACTTATTCAATTTAAATAAATTTTATTCTTTTTATTACTCAACTCCCAACCACAATACAACAATTATATACACCCATAACTATTTGTTTTGGTGCTTTAATTTCACTTTCCTCTTATTTTTCAGACTCCTCACTCAATTGATTTTTTATTAAAGTGCTTCAAAGTTTTTTGGATCAAATTCAGGTCATTCAAAGAAGGAATTAGGATGCATATGAGGCTTTTAAAGAAATAGCTAAAGGCTCAATGGGGCTGACTAAGATCATGCACAATGGTTAGGTCAAAAAGAAGGTATAAAATAAGGCTATCAAAGAAATGCCTATATCATCTCCTAAACTCACATTCTTTATTTCACTTCGCGCATACACCGATCAAGTTCTGGACACCACATGCAACAAGGAATATATAGAAACTCACATCACACATGGCACATGCTTGACTCACACATGATCATCATAGACTCTCAACCAACAATAGAATGAATTCAAATTTACGCCACAATAACAAGAGTCACTAACATGAACCTAAGATTCTCGAAAGTAGTAATTCACATAATTCAACATGATTTTTACAATCAAACACTTGCACCAAGAAATCAAAGATAGCACCAATAAGAATATCTTTGCTTAAAAAATTTTAAATTGAGCCAAACATTGGGAATTTCCCCATCTCATACATAAAAATCTACTTTGTACCCAAAGTGAACTTAAAAGTAAGAGATAGAAATACTCCCTGAGGCCTCTAGGCCTAGCTAGTAGCATCTTTTTGCATCAAAAGGATCCTCGGGACCCCACACTCCATTTTCTCCATACTTATTAGCTTAGGTTTATGGTACTCAAACTTCCCATCAACCTGAGACTCAGCTAAAATAAAAACTATATGATGTAAAAAAAAATTAAACATACCTACTTAACTTGGGTTGCCTCCCAAATAGCGTCTGATTTAGTATCGTGGCATGACACCCAACTCAACAACTTAGTCATTATCTTTTTTCTCTTTCTCACAAAAGGTCTCCATCTTCTTATTTTCTTCATCCTTCTTGGGTGTAACTTCTCAAGGGCAGCAGATTTTTCAACTTTAGCCTTTCCAGGATCATCAATTAGCATTAAATCAAGTGGAGGTAGTAGTAGTAGCTTAGGTAACTTGATGAGGGTGTCAGAAGAGATCTTTTGTAGAATCACCACCTCACACTTATCCCTTTTAAAAATAGTGATCATGCACAAGTATTTATTATGGGATAGTTTGGTGAGTGATTTATATACCTTAAAAATTGCCTCTTCATCATTCAACCTCATAGTCAGCGTTCCTTCTCTAACATCAATCAATGCTCCCCCCGTTGCTAAAAATAGGTGCCCCAAAATGATTGATACTTGTTTGTCTACCTGAAAGTATATAACAATAAATTCAGCAGGAATAATGAATTCACCAACCTTTATGAGGACATCCTATATAATTCCTTCAGGATAGGCAATGGACCAGTCTGCTAGCTGCAGAACCACGATGGTAGGTCTAGGAATTCCTAAGCCCAATGTGTCGAACAAAGAGAGGGGCATCAAGTTGACACTGGCCTCTAGATCACTGAGTGAATTGACCATTCTATTCCTAATTTAGATAGGGAGAGTACATTTTCCCATATCTCTTAATTTTTTAGGGATTTTTTGTGTCATTATCGCGCTACACTTTTTAATGAGTGTCACAGTCTCAACCTCCTGCAACTTACTTTTATTTACAACCATATCCCTCAAGTACTTTGCATATTTTGACATACCCTACAAAACATCTAACAAAGGTAAGTTAATGTAAAGCTCTCGGAATGTGTCAAAGAACTTCTTAAACACTACATCCTCCTTCGCTTTTATTTTCCTCTGAGGGAAGAGAAGTGGTGGCATCTTCTTCTTCTCTATTTTAACAACTTTTTATTTTGAGTACTCAGACTTCCTCAACTTTTCATTTACCTATGGGGGAGTCAGATCTGCATCCACCCCTTAGTTACCTTTGGAGGTTCTTCGTGAAACTCTTTACCTCTTCTCAAGGTAATTTCTAAAACTTGTTTTGGATTTTTTGTCTCTGCTGGCAACCTATCTTGAGACCTGGTATTTAGTGCCTATTGTAACTTCCCCAACTGAAACTCTAAGCTTCTTTGGATAGTTTGTTGATTTTTTACATCTGCAGCTAACTATGTTTGATTAGATAAAATCTACTTCATCATCTCTTCCATGTAGCTAGTTGACTGGTTTTTTTGTGCCTGTGGTTACTTAATTTGTTGTTGTTATTCATTCCAAGGCTGAGTCTGCCACTTCATGTTGTAGGCATTACCATAGTTATGCCTTTGAGCATTTCCCACATACATCACTGATTCTAGACTTGATGTACACATAGCAGCTATATGACCACTATTTTTGCAAATTTCACACCAACCTACAGCTTGTTGGATTACATTAACTATGGCTGCAGGTATTGTAGTTCTAATTTTTAGGCTGTTAAACTGAGTGTTTATCAAATTTTGTAAAGCAGAAACCTGAGTTGGTAAAAATATGAATTGATCCACCTCCAATACACCTGCAATTCTTTTAGTGGCACTCCTAGAGTATGAATGCTATTCTAGGTTCCCTTGAGCTATGCGGTTCAATAAAGTATATATCTCTTCATATGTCATCTCAAGAGCTTGACCACCTACAACTGAATATAGCAAAATTTTTGTATTGTGGTCAAGAGCCTCTACAAAAGTATGAGCAAGTACCTCGTTGGACTATTGATAGTGTGGATAATCCAGAAGAAGATCCTTGAACCATTCCCAAGCATGATAAAGATTCTCGTCTGACTTCTATTTAAAGCACACTATCTTACTGCGAAGTCTCATAGTCTTTCCAGATGGGAAGAACCGAATAAGGAATTTTTTGGCTATTTCATCCCATAAGGTGATTGAATTTGATAGTTTTGCATTCAACCACTTTTTTGCTTCCCCAATCAGTGAAAAGTGGAAAAAAGTCATCCTCACATAATCTGCATTCATACCCATGGCAATGAATGTATCACTGATTTCCAAAAAAATTCTGCAAGTGGACCTGTGGATCTTTGTGTGAAAGCCCTATAAACTGTCCACTGTTAATCAGAAGTCGTACCATATTCTCTTTAAGTTCAAAATTACCTCTAGCTTCTGGCTTCTAAAATGGGGAGGTCAAATTAGTTAGAAGTGGGATTACCACTTCTCTGATGTCCTGCGGGCTGCTTATTCATCAGCTATTATGTTAAGATTCTCTTGATTTTATGCGATTTAAGGAATACCAGGGAGAAGTTTTAATTCTCTCCTTCGTTGATGAAAAAGTTGCTCAAGTTCAGTGTTTAGTCCAATTAAGTCCTGATCTATAATACCTCGATCGTTTCTTAAGCCTAAATCCACCTTTTGAGTGAATATGGATGATTTTCAAAGTGATTGATATTTATACCATGTTGTATTTCTCTAATTTCTACTTTTTTCCATGTATATCATTGAATAATCTTTCATCGATACCAAATTTGCCAAAATCCGACACTCGAGTGAAGAGTTAGAGCCATTTTAGTGAGACAGTGTGCCACCTGACACTTTAGCACATCGCGGAGCTAGCCAAAATGGCAATTGTCATTTTCCAGTGAGCCTCCACGATATTGACGCATTGCGCTAAGGCTCAATTTTAGGATTGCCAAATTACAGTGCACTAACGCGATTCCACCGCATTGCGGTGACCTTTCAAATCACGACCAAGGTGGCAAATGCGACTTCACCGCGTTGCACCACTAAGTGGTTTTCCAATTTTCCAATTCTAGTGAAGGACTGCGATCCTAGGGCATCGCGCCAGGGCCAAAAATCAAGCTCCAGTTCTAGAATTTGTTCAAGGGTATTTTGGTCTTTTCCACCCATCCTTACCCTTTATATATACAGAAGTAAGGGAGAAAATCCTTATTTTCTGTTCCATCTTCTCCAAAATTCTAGGGTTTCTCTCCAAAATTCAATCCAATTCTTATCTGAACATCTCAACATCAAGCCATGGTTTTCACAAATTAATTCAAGATTTAAAACTTCCAAGTCAAGAACATTAAGATCTCTAACTCAAGAAGTGGGAAATGAAGTCTATAGCAAATTTATTCATCCCGAATAATAATCATGGTAGGTAGGGCTTGAACAAGAATATCCTTTCATTCTTGTGCCCAAAGAATTGATTTTTACTATTGGAATTTCATTATCCTTGCAAGTGGGTTTACACCAAAATTTCTTTATTGATGATTATGAGATTTGAGTTGAATAAGTTTGATATTTATGATTATTTTACCATCTCGTTTCTTAAATTGAGAATTTATGCCATGAGTAGTATATCTTCAATTTGTATTGGTGATTTTTAAGTGATTTAAGACAAGTGTCATGAGTTATGATTTTTCCATGAGAAGTTTGAGTATTGAATATATTTATCGATATTGAGCTTGAGAGTCAAGAATGAGTCCTATGACATTTTCTTGAAGCTTTTGATACTTAATATGATTTGATAAGCAAGTGTACTTGATGTTGAGAAAGACTGTTTGAGTTTGAGTCGAGTTAGGAATCGATAAGTTGTTTATGATTTACAAATGAGATATATTTATGACTTGGTCTTCATAATAGACCCTTGAGTTGATTAAGGTGGATTTCCCAATGCATTCTGAGATGAGTCTGGGAGGAGTATTTAGCATCGAGTGAGAAGTATGGGTTCAGTGCATCCTACTTCCCCAGAACTACATGCCATCGTAGGATTGATATTTGAGGGCCAAAGATCCGAGTTTGTGATCACAGAGATGAGTTTGTGGTTATACTCCCTGGCAAGAGTATAGCGCTCCGCCAATGTAGGGTTTCTTCTTTAGGAGGGCAAAACATTGGACTCCATGTGGCTCATATGGTTTATGTCGATTATAAGAAACTCCCAAGTCCATAATAGTCTAAGTTTCTTGAGTTATCGAGTCACTCTAAATCATGAGTTAAATAGTTTGAGTTGAGTCCAATGATTTATGAGATTTTGTGAAGCATGTGTTATTATCGATGATTTGTGGAAATTATGTTTCAGGAAATTCAAGCGAAGAGAGTCATTATTGTCAGCATGCATGACTTTATTTTACATTTATGATATTGTTTAAAAGTGTTACATACACCCCCACATACTTAGTACAATCCCAAGTACTGATTCCCATACTCTTCTATGTTCTACATTTTCTCGTGATATAGGTTCAGGTGCTCAGTCTCAGTAGCAACAGTGATCTTTGAGTACCTCCATTTGCATTATTACAGTTGGTGAGTCCTTATGGTTCGAGGACCTATGTCCCTAATTTTTGGCCTTGATAGTAGATGGTTGTTTAATTTCAGTTCAGGCGAGTCAGTTGGGGATTTTTCCCAATGGCTCCTCAGTCTTTTGTAGTAGAGGCTTTTTCAGACTAGAGTACCAGTATGTACAGAACTTTCAGTATTTTTTTTATACAGGACAGTATTTCTTCGTATCATAGTATGCTTATGACATGATTATTCTTTCCTATTTTAAAATGATTAATGTTATAGTGAGTTTTGAAAGTGATGATAGGCTTAGAGGGTTAGCTTGAGGCCACATGTGTTCTTAAGCACCGTGTGACATCTCGGGATAGGCTTGGGGCATTACAAGCTTGGTATAGAGCCTAAGGTGTAAAGAGTCCTAGGGAGTCTAACAAGCCACATTACGTAGAGTCTTGATCATCGGTGTGTAGTGCGCTACATCTATGAGCAAGAGGCTATAGGATATTTTTGGAAAATTTATTTCTTTCTTCAAAAATCTATCGTGCATACAATTGTTTCTCTTTGCTATTAATTCATGCTCTATTCTGACAGAAACTGCCTCCTCGTAGAGCTTGCAAAAATAACGAAAGACCTCAATCCATTGATTCTTTAGGTGAGACGGTGTCCCACGCTGAATTCCAGGTATCTTTTTAAGCACTAGCCCAGGCGGTTACCGCCAATGCTCAGACCCATACTCAGGCTGCAGTTCGGCAGCTCAGGTTTATATATTTATTCAGAAGAATTTGCCAGAGTTTTATGGGTCAAAGACAGGCGAGGACCCATAAATGTATCTTGATGAGGTGAAAAAAATCACCCAAATTATGCATGTAATGGAGGAAGAAAGTGTAGAGCTAGTTTCCTATCACTTGAAAGATGTTGCTTATGATTGAGTGGAGATGTAGAGGAAAAATAGAGGGGAGGATGTCGTTCCCATGACTTGGCAGTTATTCCAGGATGCGTTCTTAGATAGATTCTTTCCCCCAGAGCTAAGGAAAGCGAAATTAGAAGAATTTATGAACTTGAGACAGGGCCACATGACTGTTAAGGAGTACTGTTATAGGTTTAACCAGTTATGTAAGTATGCTCCCGGTATGATGACTGATTCAAGAACTCGTATGATTAAGTTTTTATCTGGTGTATTTGGTTATGTTGTTAAATAGTGTAGATCTACTGTGCTTAATAGGGACATGGTCCTTTCAAGACTAATGATTCATGCTCAGCAAATTGAAGTGGACAAGGTGAAGGAGAGAGATAGAGTAGGGGAAAATAAGAGAGTTAGATCAGAGCAGCAGGGGTATGGTCAGACTAGATTTTCTGGAAGGAATCGCCCTCAGTCCCAGAACTTTTCACTTATGCCAGCACCTTCATCAGCCAGTGCTCCCGCATTCAGAATTAGGCAGGAGCAGGGCAATAGGCCTACTATGTCTAGGTCCCAGGATAGTGTGGGTAATAGACCTCATCCTCCTCTATGTCTGAAGTATAGTAGGGACCATCCTGGTGAGTTCTTAGTTAATCGGAAAGGTTGTTTTGGTTGTGGTAAGTTGGGCCACAGATTTAAGGATTGCCCATACGCTAGATAGGGGAGTCATGATGTTCGTCCCCAGAGTTAGAATATTAGTGCTCCAGCCCCTTTAGTTTGTCCTAATCCTTCTCAGGGTACCTCATCTAGTACTGGAAGTGGTCAGCGCCAGAATCACTTTTATACTATACCACCCCACCAGGAGAAGGAGGATTCACCAGATGTTGTTACTGGTATGCTCCATGTATTTCATTTTGATGTGTATGTGTTGATGGACCATGGGTCAAGTCTTTCTTATGTTACTCCGTTGGTGGCTGTGAATTTTGAAATCAATGCTGAAAAGATTCCTGATCCTTTTCTAGTTTCTACCCTAGTAGGTGAATCTGTTGTTGTTAAACAAGTATATAAGAAGTGTCCTATCACTGTCCTTAATAGAATCATGTTTGCAGACTTGATTGAGTTAGATATGGTTGATTTTGACATTATTCTAGGTATGGATTGGCTTCACTCTTGTTATGCGTCTATAGACTATCGTACCCGTGTAGTTAAGTTTTAGTTTCCCAATGATCTAGTCTTTGAGTGGTCTAGAAATTCTATTGCTCCCAAGAGTTATTTTATATCCTACCTTAAAGCCAGGAAATTGATATCCAAGGGTTGTATCTATCATTTGGTTTGAGTTAAAGACACTAAGTTTGAGACTCCAACTATTCAGTCTATTAGTGTTGTCAATGAGTTTCTAGATGTTTTCTCAGAAGATCTCCCAGGGGTACCTCCCGATAGAGAGATAGAATTCGGGATTGATCTTCTTCTTGATATGCAGCCTGAGATAGAATTCGGGATTGATATTCTTCTCGATACGCAGCCTATTTCCATTCCTTCGTATTGCATGGCCCCCACAAAAGTTAAGGAGTTGAAAGAGCAACTCAAAGATCTTCTTGATAAGGGTTTTATAAGTCCTAGTGTGTCTCCTTGGGGTGCACCCGTTCTATTCGTATGAAAGAAAAATGGTCCATTGTGTATGTGCATTGACTATCATCAGCTCATCAAGGTCACAGTCAGGAAAAAGTACCCTCTTCCTAGAATTGATGACCTATTTGATCAGCTGGAAGGTGCCAGTTATTTCTCAAAAATAAATTTGAGATCCGGTTATCACCAACTTAAAGTCAAAGAGTGTGATATTCCAAAGACAGCTTTTCTCACCCGTTATGGTCATTTTGAATTCCTGGTCATGTCCTTCGGGCTAACTAATGCCCCAACAGATTTTATGGACCTTATGAATCAGGTGTTCAGACAGTACCTGGCTATGTTTGTTATTATGTTCATAGATGATATCCTTGTATACTGTCAAAATTGAAATGACCATGCAGATCATCTCCAAATTGTCTTGTAGACCCTTAGAGATCATTAGTTGTTTGCCAAATTTAGCAAGTGTGAATTTTGGCTAAGGTCAATTGCCTTTCTGGGTCATATTATTTCTTCTAAAGGTATTTGAGTTGATCCTCAAAAGGTAGAAGCTGTGAAGAATTGGCCTAGACCTATTTCCCCGCCTGATATTAGGAGTTTCTAGGGTCTAGTTGGTTATTATCATCGTTTTGTTGAGGGTTTCTCCTCCATTGCTACTCCTTTGACCTGATTAACCCAAAATAAAGTTAAATTCCAATGGTTAGATTCTTACGAGAAGAGTTTTCAGGAGTTGAAAACTCGACTCACTTCAGCCCCTGTGATGACTTTGCCTAATGGTGTAGACGATTTTGTGGTGTATTGTGACGCTGCTAGAGTTGGGTTGGGTTGAGTGTTGATGTAGAAGGGTAAGGTTAGAGCCTATGCCTCTAGGCAATTAAAACCGTATGAGAAGAATTACCCGACCCATGATCTTGAGCTAGCTTTAGTACTTTTTGCCTTAAAAATCTAGAGACACTACTTATACGGTGTTCATATTGATGTCTTTATGGATCACAAAAGTTTGTAGTATGTGTTTACTCAGAGAGAGTTGAACCTGCGGCAGAGGTGATTGTTAGAATTGCTGAAGGGCTATGATATGAGCATATTATATCACCCGGGCAAGGCTAATGTAGTGGCGGATGCCCTTAGCAGGTCGTCCATGGGTAGTGTGACGCATGTAGAGAACAATAAAAAGGAATTGGTTCTCAAAGTGCATCATTTGTCTTGGTTGGGTATTAGATTGCTTGATTTAGCTGAGGGTAATATTTGGGTTCAAAGTAATTCCAAATCTTCTCTAGTTTCAGAAGTGAACGAGAAGCAGGATATGGATTCTCATTTGGTTGAACTGAAAGAGTCAGTTAAAGACCAAATGGTGGAGGTTTTCTCCCAAGGAGGAGATGGTGTATTGAGGCTTCAGAATAGATTGTGTGTGCCTGATGTTGATGATCTGAGGTAGAGAATTATGGCTGAAGTGCATGGTGCACTGTATTTTATTTATCCTGGTTCTACCAAGATGTTTCACGATTTGCAGGAAATTTATTGGTGGAATGGTATGAAGAGGGATATAGAAAAGTTCGTAGAGAAGTGTGCAACTTGCCAACAGGTGAAGATAGAGCACCAGAGACCCGGTGGTATGATGCAAGAATTTAGCATTCTTACTTGGAAGTGGAAAGTGGTGAACATGGATTTCATGACCGGTTTACCTATCTCTCATCGTCATCATGATTCTAATTGGTTCATTGTAGATAGGTTGACTAAGTCAACACATTTCCTACCAATACGTACATTTTTTACCGCTGAGGACTATGCTAAGTTGTACATCCGAGAATTAGTCAGGTTGCATGGAGTTTCATTGGCTATCTTCTCCGATAGAGGTACTCAATTTACTTCTTAGTTTTGGAGAGCCTTTTAGAAGGGTCTTGGCACCCAAGTTCATCTTAGCCCTATTTTTCAACCACAGACAGACGGTCAAGTTGAGAGGACTATCCAGACTTTGGAGGATATATTGAGGGCATGTGTTCTTATTTCAAAGAAAGTTGGTATGAACATTTACCATTGATTGAATTTGCGTATAACAATAGTTTTCATGCTAGCATTGGAATGGCTCCATTTGAGGCTTGGTATGGAAGGAGGTGTAGATCACCCATAGGTTAGTTCAAAGTGGGTGAGGCTGCTATGATTGGACCTGATGTTGTGTTGGAGGCCATGGAGAAAGTTAAGTTGATTCGGGAAAGGTTGAAGACAACCTAGAGTCGTCAGAAGTCCTATACAGGTGTGAGAAGAAGAGCTTTTGAGTTTGAAGTTGATGATTTGGTGTACTTGAAAATTTCGCCCATGAAAGGGGTAAAAATATTTGGAAAGAAAGGAAAGCTTAGTCCCCGATATTTTGGACCTTATAGAGTTTTGAATCGTGTTGGGAAAGCAGCTTATGAGTTTGAGTTGCCTGCAGAGTTGTCAGTTGTCCACCCTGTCTTTCACGTTTCTATGCTCAAGAAGCACATTGGTGATTCTTTTGTTGTTGAACCGTCAGAGAGCTTAGATGTTCGGGATAGTCTTTCTTATGATGAATTTTCGATCGAGATCCTAGATTATCAAGTCCGTAGACTAAGGAACAAGGAAGTTCCCTTGGTTAAAGTTCTGTGGCGAAATCAATCAATAGAAGGTGCTACTTGAGAAGCAGAAGTAGATATGCGAGTTAATTATCCTCATCTCTTCTCCACGAGTTCAAATCAAGCCAAAGGTATCATTCTTCCTTAATTCAGTTTCCTTCTAATCCAGCATATTCAGTTGTATAGATATCCATTCTATGATTCGTGCATTCTATGAAGTACTCAAAAATCTAGAGTGAAGTAAGTCGATTGAGCAAATGGTTTCCATAAAGTATTTCCAGTTTCCTTTTTGTTCTTGAGCCTAACTAGCAACATTTGAGGATGAATGTTTCCAAGGGGGAGATATTGTAGTACCCCGATCGTTTCTTAAGCCTAAAACTACCTTCTGAGTGAATATGGATGAGTTACAAAGTTATTGATGTTTGTACCATACTGTATTTCTCTAATATCTACTTTTTACCATGTAGATCATTGAATAAGCTTTCCATCAATACCAAATTTGCCCAAATCTGACACTCAGGTGAAGTGTTAGAGCCATTTTAGTGAGACAGTGTGCCACCTGGCACTTTAGCGCGTCGCGAAGCCAGCCAAAATGGTAATTGTCATTTTCTAGTGACCCTCTTTGATATTAATGTGTCGTGCCAAGGCTCAATCTTAGGATTTTCAAATTCCAGTGCATCAACGCGATTCCACCGCGTTTCGGTGCCATTCCAGGTCACGACCAAGGTGGCAAATGCGACTTCACCGCATCGCGCCACTGAGCAGTTTCCCAATTGTCTAATTCCATTGAAGGACCACGATCCTAGCATGTCGCACCAGGGCAAAAAATTAGGCTCCAGTTCTAGAATTTGCTCTAGGGTATTTTGGTCTTTTCCACCCGTCCTTACCCTTTATATATATACAAGTGAGGGAGAAAATCCTTATTTCCTCTTCCATCTTCTCCAAAATTCTAGGGTTTCTCTCCAAAATTCAATCCACTTCTTGTCTAAACATCTCAACATCAAGCCATGGTTTTCACAAATTAGTTTAAGATTTAAAACTTCCAAGTCAAGAACATTAAGATCTCTAACTCAAGAAGTGGGGAAAAAAATCTATAGCAAGTTTATTAATCCCTGATAATAATCAAGGTATGTAGGACTTGAACAAGAATATCCTTTCATTCTTATGCCCAAAGAATTGATTTTTACTATTGGAATTTCATGATCCTTACAAGTGGGTTTACACCCAAATTTCCTTATTGATGATTTATGAGATTTGAGTTGAATAAGTTTGATATTTACGATTATTTTGCCATCTCGTTTCTTAAATTGAGAATTTATGCCATGAGTTGTATAATATCATTTTGTATTAGTGATTTCTAAGCGATTTAAGACAAGTTTCACGAGTTATTCTTTTTCCATGAGAAGTTTGATTGTTGAATATATTTATCGATATTGAGCTTGAGAGTCAAGAATGAGTCCTATGACATTTTCTTGAAGCTTTTGATACTTGATATGATTTGATAAGCAAGTGTACTTGATGTTAAGAAAGGCTGTTTGAGTTTGAGTCAAGTTAGGAATCCCCAAGTTGTTTATGATTTATAGATGAGATATATTTATGATTTGGTGTTTATGATAGACCCTTGAGTTGATTAAGGTGGATTTCCTAAGGCGTTTTGAGCTGAGTCTAGGAGGATTATTTAGCACTGGGTGGGAAGTGTGGATTCAGCGCATCCTACTTCCCCAGAACTACGTGCCACCGTAGGATTGAGATTTAAGGGCCAAAGAGCCGAGTTTGTGATCACAGAGATGTGTTTGAGGTTATACTCCCTGGCAAGAGTATAATGCTCCTGCCAATGTGGGGTTCTTTCCTTAGGAGGGCAAAACGTTGGACTCCATGTGGCTCACATGGTTTATGTCGGTTATAAGAAACTCCCAATTCCATAATAGTCTAAGTTTCTTGAGTTACTGAGTCACTCTAAGTCATGAGTTAAAGAGTTTTAGTTGAGTCCAATGATTTATAAGATTTTGTGAAGCATGTGTTATTATCGATGATTTGTAGAAATTATGTTTCAGGAAATTCAAGCAAAGAGAGTCATTATTGTCAGCATGCATGACTTTATTTTACATTTTTGATATTGTTTAAAAGTGTTGCATACACGGCCACATACTCAGTACAATCCCAAGTACTGATTCCCATACTCTTTTACGTTCTACATTTTCTTGTGATGTAGGTGCAGGTGCTCAGTCTCAACAGCGACAGTGATCTTTGAGTACCACCATCTATATTCTTACAGTTGCTGAGTCCTCATGGTTCGAGGATCTATGTCCCTGATTTTTGTCCTTGATAGTAGATGGTTATTTCTTTTCAGTTCAGGAGAGTCAGTTGGGGATCTGTCCCAATGGCTCCTCAGACTTTTGTAGCAGAGGCTTTGTCAGACTAGAGTACTAATATTTACAGAACTTTCAGTATTTTGTTTGTACAGGACAGTATTTCTTTGTACCACAGTATGCTCATGACATGATTATTCTTCCCTATTTTAAAATGATTAGTGTTATAGTGAGTTCTGAAAGTGATGACAGGCTTAGAGGGTTAGATTGAGGCCACATGACCTTACGCACCATGTGACGTCTCAGGATAGGTTCTAGGGAAGTTACATGATCCCTTGCCAGCTTTTGTTACCTGTTTCCTGTAAAAACACAACCAAGACCAAGTGTAAAAATACCAAATAAATCTAAAAGTAAAACTAAAATAAACAATTGTCAAATTACAAGACCTCGGCAACGGCGCCAAAAACTTGATTGTACCCAGGCTCACATGCAAGTGTACGTGGTCTTATCAAATAGTAAATTGGCCTAATAAACTACAAGTATTAATCCCATAGGGACTTCGTTAAACCACAATTAAATTTTAGTTCACAGTTTAGATTCAATTGATCCTATCATAACCAAAAGAGAGTTTGGAGTTTGTTATTTGTAAGTAAAATACATAATGTGTAAAGTAAAAATCTTGAACAATCAATAGGAGTATACCCAGGGTTGAAGCACTTTGAACACTCATACTATGTTATTGAACTTCGTTCATTAACTCGGTTATCTTGGTTGTCGATTCGTAGGATTAATTGCTTGATCATGGCCTCCCGACCTCTATCCAATTACCTAATATGGATATTACAAATACATCGTTGAGCGAGGATGTAATAATCCAATTAAGTTCCTTAAGCTATCATCCTATGTTTGAATCAAGTAAGGCATCTAAGTACATCCCTGTCCTAGACACTAATTCGTATTCCTTATTTTATAAAATCATACAAACCATACTTTGTTCAATCCCACTTTCTATCTCCCTATTCCCTCTCCCGAGTTCAGAAGGTTGCCAATAGGTGGATTCTAAGGTGATCAAGCCTCAAAATAGTTGAAATAATATTGAACACACAATTAACAATGATAATCAAATCAACAAACTTAATTCAAAACAATAGTACTCATGTTTTTGTCTTCAACCCCAGAAAGGGAGTTTCTAGCCACTCATAGTCGTAGTCATGATCTAATAGGTTGAAATCATGTTATTATCTAATGGAATGTTAAATAAATAATGTAAAAAAAACCAAAGTAATGAGGTTTTAGAAGCTTCCTTAATGTTCTAGGACGTCCAAAGATGAATAAAAATGTTTACAAAGATTTATTTATAGTAGAAACAAGTTCCAAGACATGAAGGATTCAAATTGCACTGATGGTCGTGTTTGATTTTGGGGTCACACCGCGATGGTAAATTCACTTGAGCGGGGGTAGCATGCACTATATGTTCAATTAATACTAGGGTCAAGTCTTGAGGGCTGGTTGGGTCAAGTAGGGTCGTGACGCACCCCTATCGCTACACCTTACTAGAAATTGCATCTTGAAATTTGGTTAAGTGTTGGTCATTTCTCTTTTTACCCTTGACTTTGTGGTGTATTTCCCATGGTTTTACAGCCTCAAAATAATCCATATATAATCATATTAAATCCACAAAAGATAATACAAGAACACACTACACAAATTAGAGGTTCAAACAATACAAATCCATCACAATGAATAAAAAACAAGAGCTAAGACAAGGCAAATTTCCATGATCTTCCACTTCATGTTTCGACTCTTTACTTGATTCTCTTGAACTTTGTACACTAACAAGTAATTACACATATAATAACACCATTAAAACCATTTATAATACATTAAACACAATAGAATCCAACAAAATAGACTAGACAAGCACCAAACTCAAGCTAGTAACATTGGTTTCATCGATTGAACTCTAAGTGATCCAATTAAACCAAATCTTTTTTGAAATACTCTTTGCACATAATAATTACACATTTTATCACTTTGATTCTTATTTATATCAACATGAACACGTTAAGAACTTAAGTTACTCTCAAAATAAGGTGAAAGAAACTAGAATGATGATACAGCATTGTATAAAACCACCTCAGATCATCACCCCATACTTAAACCCTTGTTCTTCCTCGAAAAAATATTTACTCTAAGCATCATAAGATGAGGTGACTCTACACTTCTACTACTACAAAGATACTCAATCTAGTACTACAATGACTACACAGACTGCAAGTTTCTACACTAGCATGTTATAAACAATTGAAAGCTCAAGAACACTTCTTCAAGACATCCTAGCCTTAAGAATTTACTCCTTAACTAAAAAACTCATGCATATTTATCAATCAAAGGACTCATAAAAATCACCCACATTCATCAAAACATGTTCCCCTCACAATAAAGGGAGTTACCCAAAATCACTCACAATAATGCAATTAGAACAAGATGGGTACAAGAATCAAGTTACTCTCACTCTCACAAGGAATTCACAAGTTACACATAATGAACCATGGGCTTGCCCTTAGTGTAGTACTTCACTAATATCAGAATGTCAAGTAGAGGATCAATTAGGTCTTTTTCGGGTTGTAATGAAATCTAAGGGACAGGTAGGAACTATTTAGGAATAGAGACTATCTTCCTAAGAACTTTAATGCAACACATTTTCAATTAAAACTACCCTTCAAAAACCAATTTACACCACTTTTGTCTACCCACATCTTTTGATTTCACCCCATCTCATTTAAGTATTTTGAAAAAGACTATGGTGGGAGCATGCTACGCACAGCTTGTTCAATTTGAAAAAATATTATTCTTTTCATTACTCAACTCCCAACCACAACACAACAATTATATACACTAATAACTATTTCTTTTGGGGCTTCAATTTCAGTTTCATCCTCTTATTTTTCAAAATCCTCACTTAATTGATTTTTCATTGAAGTGCTTAGGAGCTTTTTGGATCAAATTTAGGTCATTCAAAGAAGGGATTAGGATGCATATATGGAATTCAAAGAAAAAGCTAAAGGCTCAATAGGGCTGACTAAGATCATGCACAAAGCGTAGGCCAAAAAGAAGGTATAAAATAAGGATATCAAAGAAACACCTATATCATCTCCTAAACTCATATTCTTCATTTCACTTCGCACACACACTGGGTAAGCTCTAGACACCACATGAAACAAGGAATATACAAAAACCCACATCACACATGGCACATGCTTGACTCACACATAATCATCATAGACTCTCAACCAATAATAGCATGAATTCAAATTTAAGCCACAAGAATAAGAGTCACAAACATGAGCCTAAGAGTCTCAAAACTAGCAATTCACATAATTCAACATGCTCTTTACAATCAAACAATTGCACCATGTAATCAAATATAGCACCACCAAGAATATATTTGCACAAATTTTTTTAAATTCAGCCAAAATTGGGAATTTCCTTACCCTCACAGTTAAAAATCTATATTATCCCCAAAGTGAACTTAAAAGTAAGAGATAGAAATATGCCTTGAGGCCTCTAGGCCTAGCTAGTAGCATCTTTTTACATTAAAAGGATCCTTGGGACCCCATACTCCATTTTCTCCATGCTTCTTAGCTTAGGTTTATGGTACTCAGACTTCCCATCAACCTGGGACTCAGCAAAAAAAAAAACTATGTGATGTAAAAAAAACTAAAAAATTAAACATACCTACTTAACATGGGTTACCTCCTAAGCAGCTCTTAATTTAGTATCGCGGCACGACCTAACTCAATGACTTAGTAGTTCTTTTTTCTTCTCTTTCTCGTGCTTGGTCTCCATCTTCTTATTCTCTTCATCCCTCTTGGGTGTGCCTTCTCAAGGGCAATAAATTTTTCAACTTTAGCCTTTCCAGGCTTATCAATTAGCATCAAATCAAGCGGTGGTGGTGGTAGTAGCTTAGGTAACTCAATGAGGGTGTCAGAAGAGGTTTTTTATGGAATCAACACCCCACACTTATCCCTTTCAATAACTGTGATCATGTATAAGTATTTATATTAGGATAGTTTGGTGAGTGGTTTGTAGACCTTAAAAATTAACTCTTCATCATTCAACATCATAGTCAGTGTTTCTTCTCTCTCATCAATTAATGTTCCTCTAGTAACTAAAAATAGGCACCCCAAAATGATTGGTACCTGTTCATCTGCCTGTAAGTCTAGATCAATAAAGTCAGCATGAATAATAAATTCACTAAGCTTTATGAGGACATCCTCTATAATTTCTTTAGGATAAGCAATGGGCCCGTTTGCCAGCTGTAGAACCACGATGGTAGGTCTAGGCATTCCTAAGCCCAATGTGCCGAACAAAGAAAGGGGCATAAAGTTAATACTAACCCATAGATCACTGAGTACATTGACCATTATAATCCTAATTTGTATAGGGAGAGTAAATTTCCCTGGATCTCTTAATTTTTTAGGGATTTTTTATGTCACTACCGCGCTACTCTCCTTAGTGAGTGACATGATCTAAACTTTCTGCAACTTAGTTTTATTTGCAACCACATCCCTCAAGTACTTTGCATATTTCTGCATACCCTACAAAATATCTAACAAAGGTAATTTAATGTGAAGCTATATGATAGTGTCAAAGAAATTCTTGAACAATACATCCTCCATCGCTTTTATTTGCCTTTGAGGGAAGAGAAGTGGAAACATCTTCTTCTTGTCCGACTCAATAACTTTTTCTTTTGAGTACTCAGACTTTTTCAACTTTTCAACAACTTTGTTATTTACCTGTGGGGGAGTCAAATCTGCATCTACCTCCTTAGTTACCTTTGGATGTTATCCTTGAAGCTCCTTACCACTCCTCAAGGTGATTGCATAACTTGTTAGGGATTTTGTATCTCTGCTGGTAACCAACCTTAATACCTAGTATTCAATGCCTATTGTAACTACCCTAACTAAAACTCTGAGCTTCTATAAGTAGCTTGTTGATTCTTTACATCTGTAGCCACCTATGTTTGATTGGTTTCCTTGTGCCTGTTGTTGCTAAATTTGTTATTGTTGTGCGTTCAAAGGCTGAGTCCACCCCTTTATGTCATAGGCATTACCATAATTATTCCTTTGAGCATTTCCCACATACATCACCAATTCTAGATTTTATGTACACATAGCAATTGCATGGCTACTCTTTCCATAAATTTCACACCAAGCTATAGCTTGTTGGATTACATTAACTATGGTTGAAAGTTGTGTAGTTCTAACTTTTAGACTGTTGAACTTAGTGTTTATCAAATTTTGTAAAGCAAAAACCTGAGTTAATAATGTTGTGAATTGGTCCACCTCTAATACACCTGCAATTCTTTTAGTGGCACTCCTAGAGTCTGAATGCCATTCTGGATTTCCTTGAGCTATGTGGTTCAATAAAGTGTACAACTCATCACATGTCATCTTAAGAGCTTGACCACCTGTAGCTGAATCTAGAAAAATTTTCATATTGTGTAAAGAGCCTCTACAAAAGTATGAGCAAGTACCTCGTTGGACTGTTGATGATATGAAAAGTCCTAAAGAAGAGCCTTGAACCACTCCCAAGAATAATAAAGATTCTCTTCTGGCTTCTATTTGATACACACTATCTCACTATGAAGTATCACAATCTTACCAGATAGGAAAAACTGAATAAGGAATTTTCTGGCCATGTCATCCCATGAGGTAATTGAATTTGTCGATTCTGCATTCAACCACTTTTTTATTTCCCCAATCAGTAAAAGGAGAATAAAGTCATCCTTACATAATCTGCATTCACACCAGTGGGAATAAATGTATCACTGATTTCTCAAAAATTCCGCAAGTGGACTTGTGAATCTTCATATAAAAGCCCTGTAAACTGTCCACTGCTAATCAAAAGTTGTACCATATTCTCTTTAAGTTCAAAATTGCCTCCAGCTTTCGACTTATAAAATAGGAAGGTCAAATTGGTTGAAGGTGGGATTGCTACTTCTCTGACTATCCTATGGGCTTCTTGTTCATCAACCATGATGGCAGGATTCTCTTAGTTTTATATGATTTGAGGAATACCAGGGAGAAGGTTTGGTTCTCTCCTTCATTGATAAAAAAGTTGCTCAGGTTTGGCGCTTGGTTCAACCAAGTCCTGATCCCTTGTCAGCTTTTGTAATTTGTTTCCTACTAAAACATAACTAAGACCAAGTATAAAAATACCAAATAAATCTAAAAGTAAAACTAAAATAAACAGTTTCCAAATTACAAGCCCCCGACAATGGCGTAAGAAACTTAACAGCACACACACAAGTGTACGTGGTCTTATCAAGTAGTAAAGTGGCCTAATAAAATCCAAATATCGATCCCATAGGGACTTGGTTAAATAATAATTTGATTTTAGTTTGCAGTTTAGATTCAACTAATTCTATTGTAATCAAAAAGAGTTTGGAGTTTGTAAATTGCAAGTAAAGCAAATAATGCATAAAGTAAAGATCTTGGACAATCAATAGGAGTAGAACTAGGGTTGAAGCATTTTGAACACTCATACTATGTTATTGAACTTCATTCATTAACTTTATTATCTTGGTTTTTGATTCGTAGGGTAAATCTCATGATCATGGCCTCCCGACCTCTAACTAATTACCTATTGTGGATATTATAATTACATTGTTGAGCGGGGATGTAATAATCCAATCAAGTTCTTTAAGCTATCATCCTACATTTGAATCAAGTAATACATTTAACTACATCCCTGTCCTAGAAACTAATTCGTATTCCTTATTTTATTAAAGAATACAAACCATACTTTGTTCAATCCCACTTTCTATTTCCCTATTCCCTATCTTGAATTCACAAGGTTACCAATAGGTGTATTTTAAGGGTGATCAAGCCTCACAATAGTTAAAATAAGATTGAACACACAACCAACAATGATAAGAAAATTAATGAACTTAACTTAAAACAATAGTACTCAAAACAATAGTACTTATGTTCTTCATTTCAATCCTGGAAAGGGAGTTTCTACCCACTCATAGTCATAATCATAATCCAATAGGTTGAAATTATGTTATGATATAATGGAATGTTAAATATATAATGTAAAAAACTAAGTTATGAAGTTTTAGAAGCCTCCTTAATGTTCCAACAGTTCCAAAGATGAATAAAAATGTTCACAAATATGTATTTATAGTAGATAATAAGTCCCAAGCTGTGTAGGATTCAAATTGCACTGATGGCCGTGTTTGATATTGGGGTCGCTTTATGATGGTCAATTGACTTGAGTGGGGGTCGCGATGCACTATATGTTCAAGTCAATCTAGGGTATCATCACGAGGGGTGGTTGGGTCATTTAGGGGTCGCGAAGCACCCCTCCGTGACACCTTACTAAAAATTGCATCTTGAAATTTGGTTAAGTGCTGGTCGTTCCTCTATTCATCCTTTAATTTGTGGTGTCTTTCCCATGGTTTTCCAGCCTCAAAATCATCCATATATCATCATATTAATATCACAAAAAATCCTACAGGAACATAAATTAGAGGTTCAAACAATACAATAGCCATCACGACAAATAAAAAACAAGAGCTAAAACAAGGTAAATTTTCATGTTCTTCCACTTTATGTTTTTACTCTTTACATGACTTGATTGAACTTTGTACACTACCAAAAAGTTTTTCCATATATAATAACACCATTAAAATCATTTAGAACACATTAAACACAATAGCATCCAACAAAAGAGAATAGACATGCACCTAGCTAAAGCTAGTAACACTAGTTTCATCGATTGAACTTTAAGTGATCCAATTGTACCCAAACTTATTTGAAATACACTTTGCATATTATAATCACACATATTATCACTTATATTCTTATTTATATCATTATGAACACGTTATGCACTCAAGTTACTCTCGAAACAAGGTAAAAGAAGCTAGAATAATGATTCAGAAGTGTATATAACTACCTCGGATCATGTGTCCCTATGAGGAACCCCTGTGTTGTTTGTAAAGAATAAATATAGGGCGATGTGAACATGTATTGATTATACGCTTCTTAACAAGGTGACAGTGAAGAACCATTATCTGATGCCTCATATTAATGATTTATTCGACTATATTTAGGTCGCAGCTATATTTTCTAAGATATTTTTGAGGTTCGGTTACCATTAGTTAAGTATTCAAGATGATTATATCCCAAAGCTCGCCTTTAGGACCTGTTATGGTCACTATGAGTTTTTGGTTATGTCTTTTGGGCTGACTAATGCCCTAGCTGTGTTTATGGACTTAATAAACCATGTGTTTAGACCCTATCTAGACTTCTTTGTTATTGTGTTCATTGATGATATTCTTATGCATTCGAGGAGTATTTAGAGTCTGCACAGTACTTAAGGATTGTGCTCCAAGTTTTACGAGAGCATGCGCTTTTTGCCAAGATCTATAAGTGTGAGTTTTGGCTTGAGTCAATGTTGTTTTTTGGACACGTGGTGTCCAAGGAAGGTACTATGGTAGACCCAGCTAAGATTTCAATGATTCATAATTGGGCTAGGCCTATGTCTCCAACTAAGATTCATAGTTTTATTAGTTTGAATGGTTATTATAGGCGCTTTGTTGAGAGTTTTACTACAATATCATTTCTTATGACTAGAGTGACTCATAAAGAAGTTTTTTTTTGGTGATCTGAGGAGTGTGAGTTGAGATTTGGAAAGCCCAAGGATTGTCTCACTTCAGCCCTAGTGTTAGCCCTTCCAGTTAAAGGGAAAGGATTCACAATGTTTTTTTATGCATTTGGTGTTGATCTTGGATGTGTTTTGATGAAGTAGGGCCATTTCATTGCCTATGATTTAAGATATCTTAAGGTGTATGAGTACAACTACCCCAATCATGATTTGGAATTGGTGGTGGTAGTTTTGCGCTTAAGATATGGAGGCATTACTTGTATGGTATGCATAGCGAGATTTTCTCCAATAATCATAGTCTTCAGCATCTTATGACTCATTGAGATCTTAATGCTGGCAGCACAGAAGGATGGATTTTTTAAAGGACTATGATATTTCCATCTTGTATCATCCAGGTAAGGCAAATATGATGGATGATGCCTTGAGTCACAAGGCAGTGAGTATGGGTAGTTTGGTATGTATATCAATTTCTCAAAGGCCCTTACCGTGAAACATCCAGTCCTTAGATAATATAATGGTTCGCCTTGATATTTTAGATCTCCCAAGGATTTTGGCTTCTGTAGAGGCGAGGTCCTCTCTTTTTGAGTAGATTCGTGATTGTCAGTTTGAGAATAGTAAGTTCTGCCTTCTTTATGATCGGGTGGTAAGTGGTGATTCTGGGAGACATATTATAGATTTTGAGGGTATCCTGAGGTTTCAAGGTCATATTTGTGTTCCCCAATTTGATGATTTGGTTCAGTTGATTCTGCATGAGGATTATAGCCTTAGATATTGTATTAATCCCAATACGGCCAAGATGTATAGAGATTTGAGGCAACTCTATTGGTGGGATAGTATAAAGAGAGATATGGCAGACTTTGTGGCTTGTTGCCTATGTTATCAGTAGGTTAAGGTCGAGCATCAGCATCCAGGCGGTTTAACTCAGAAGTTACCCATTCTCGAGTGAAAATGGGAACGGTTTACCTAGGCTTCATTAGTGGTTTACCTCATACTTCCTGTAGTCACAATGGTATTTGGGTTATTATGAATCATTTGACCAAGTCAGTACATTTTATTCCTATACATATGACCTTCAGTGCTAAGAGATTAACCCAGATTTATGTTTGAGAGATAGATTTTTTTGCATAGGGTCCTTGTGTCTATCATATCAAATCGTGGTTTTGTGTATACTTAGCAGTTTTAGAGAGCATTTTAGGAGAACTTGTGTACTCTAGTGGATTTGAGTACAACCTTTTATGCATAGATGGATGGTCAGCTCGAGCAAAATATTCAGGTGCTTAAGGATATACTCCGAGCTTATGTTAGGACTCTGGAGGTTGATGGGATTGGTACTTGGCATTGGCAGAGTTTGCCTCCAACAATAGTTACCATTTAAGTATTGAGATGGCGCCTTATGAGGCTTTATGTGGTAGGAGATATTATTCTCCTATAGGATCATTTGAAACTTCTGAGGTTAGACCCAGTGAAATAGATTTGCTTTGGGACTCATTAGATAGAGTCAGGGTGATTCAGGATAGGCTAAGAGTAACCTAGAGTAGGCAAAAGGCCTACGCCAACCGTAAAATCCGGCCCTTGAGATTCAGAGTTGGTGATTGTGTGTTCCTTCATGTTTCACCTATGAGAGATATGATGAAGTTTTGGAAAAAGGGTAAGCTTATCCCTCACTATATTATTCCTTTTGATATTCTCCATGTAGTTGGCCAAGTGGCCTATGAGTTGGCTTTACCTCCATACTCTGCCATTGTTCATCTAGTTTTTCATGTCTCTAAGTTGCGGAGGTATATTCCAAATTCTTCTCATGTGCTTAGATGTGACTCGGCCTAGTTAGATGAGCAGTTGACCTTTGTGGAGGAGCTTATGCTTATTTTGGCTAGTGATGTGAGGCAACTACATTCTAGAGAGATTTTGGTAGTCATAATTCGGTGGATTCACCGCCCAGTAAAAGAGGCTATTTGGGAGATCGAGAGTGAGATGCAGGCCCATTATCCTTATTTACTTCAGACTTTAGGTATTTTCTTTATCTTTAACTTTTTGGGACAAAAAATCCTTAGTAGTAGAGGTTTTAATGACCCTTCAGGTCATTGTCCGCATTATTGTATATTTTTCTGATAGAACATCATCATAGCTGCCCTAAGTCATTAGTAACTTATTGGAACCAATAATTCAATTGCCTGGCAGTTCGTTTGGTTTTTAGAACCACTTTCTCAATTTAAAGTCTTTGTTGGTTCTAATTGACCTCTGAGCAAAAACTTCAGTGAAACAACCTTAAATGTAAAATCCAACTTTGCCAATGCATCTAAATAGCAAAATCTATGTAGTTACATATCTCATTTGCTCAAAACAGACTCTAGATGTATCTCGAGGCATTGGCCAAAGCCTAAAACCAAGTTCCAAGCTACAGCCATGCCTGACATAGGGAGAAATATCACGATCGTGGTGTGAGGGGTGCAAATATGGAGCTATGACCACAGCCAAGCGGGGTACACTACCACGAGACCTAGGTAAGCTTATTTAAAAGTTGTCTTGCTTGAAATTTTGGCTATTTTGTGCCTGCATCTTGAGCTTTAAACCCTAATAGAGTGTAAAATCTTCAAAGTGAGTCATATGGGTTGATTAGAAGCTTCAATAACTTATGTAATCCAAAATTGCTACAAATCCAAGGTAAGATTCCTTCTAATTTGGTATTGATTTATTAATTTCTAAACCCAAAACCCATGTGTCTTTAAGCTCAATAGTAGCCACAAATGTGACTGATTCACTCAAATTTCTTGAGGGTTATAGCTCCTTAATGGTAGTTGAACAATGGGTTGGTCTGGGAAACTCATTTTTCGAATGTGGAACCCACTTATGGATTTGGTGTCATTTTGGACCTATGGCATAATGGTACGATAATGGGTGTTGTTAATCTTGTAATGTTGCTTAGATTGTTTGTGATAGCTTGGTTTATGGAAGAAGAAGCTTCAAGAAAAGAAAAGGCAAAGCTCATTGGTTCGTGAGAAATTTGGATCCAAGGTAGGTTAGGCTTACTCATAGTTGGATTGAGCTTTATTATAGTATAATTATTGATATCTTATGGGATTAGGTGGGCTGTAGATGATAAATAGATGATTGGTGACATTTGGGATTAGTTTATTCTTGTAGGCTATTACACTTGTAAAATATGATGCTTGACTATAGCTTAGAACCTTGGATAGTTCTACTTGTAGTCTCATGAATAGTATGAGAATACTTTAGTTTCTCCAATAGTTGAGAATAATGCGGTTAACTAACCTTAAAAGTATGTCGACCTAGATATGACTAGTTACGAATTGGTCGTAGTATTTGGGGTGACTTAAAAAGGATACTTGAAGAGGGTTTTTCCCTCATAGGCTTAGTAAGGATTGATAAGCCCTTATTGTGTGATTTAGATAACCTAGCCTAATTCCTAGTATAAGTTAGTCTTGTAGAAGTGAACTTTGGAATTATTGGGATTTAGGAGTGGGACTTGACCCACCTTAAGCTTGAATTATGTAATTCCTTAGTGACCTACATACTTGATGAACGTCTGAGTAATGTTATTAAGGTTATAATGGTTAAATTCAATTGCCGGATATGTACTTGGTTGATGGTTGGATAATGTGTATACATGATTTATTATCTTGTTGTCATGATATAGATATTCTTAGAAAGTCTTGTAAATTGAATCTATGGTTATGCTATCCCTTGGCTTATTGATGGGTTCACCAAGTGAACCTCTAATTATGTTACCACTCTTGCTATGACCCAGGCCTTATGATTAAGCTAATGTTTATGTGAAGGATTTTCCTTTGGGGTTAGATTGTGAAAAGTGGGAGTAAAAGTGGTGTCCAGAGATCATGCACTTGACTTATAATTGACTTGCTAATAAACATGTTAACTCTAAAAAGTGGTAATCGCGTAGATAATTTAGAAACACATGCTCATTCATTCACTCATAGTATATAGTGATGATTAATAGATAAATATGATGTTATGTGTTACCTTACATCACTTATACTTTATCCTTATGGGTTGTATGTACTTATTGAATTGTCTACATATATATGTGCAAAATGATGATTCCTGATGAATTCAAAGGACATATTTTTGTTATGATGATGCCAGGTGAATCCATAGGATATAATGATGTTATGATGATGCCTAGTGAATTCAGAGGATGTATTAATGTGATGATGATGCTCGGTGAATCTGTAGGATATAATGATGTTATGATGATGCCCGGTAAATCCAGAGGATATAATTATGTTATGATGATGCCCGATGAATCCGGAGGATATATTGATGTGATTATGATGCCCGGTTAATCCAGAGGATATATTGATCTTATGTTGATGCCCGGTGAATTTGGAGGATATATTGATGTTATGACGATGCTCGGTGAATTTAGAAGAGGTAATGATGATGTGATAACACTATGTGTGGTAAATATATATGTGAATGCATGGTTATATATGAGGTTATGTCATGTGTGGCTAAACCCATTTGTGTACTTGGGACATAATGTCTTCATTGGTAAATTGTTATCCATTCTTTGTCATTACTTACTAGATAAGAGGTGTGACCCTTGTTAACTCGAAGTAGTACCCAGAAGTGGATTATGCGAGTATTGAGTTAAGGCTAATTGATATGTCTAATTTTGTGTAGAACCTAGGGCTCACCTAGTAAATATACTTGACTTGGATAAATGGCTACATTATGGAATCTATCCTAGTAAAGTGGCTTATGTGATAACTAGTGTCTCTAATAATTGACTATGACTTATGGGCAAAAATCCCAGAGAACTAGTTGATGGACCATACTTAGGTAAAATATGGAAACTAGTCCTTAAGGTTGCAATATGCTTAATGATAATAGACCTAGTATTGTATAATGAGTGGTTAAGTTGAAATCTAGTATGTGATGTCGTGTAGGCTTAATTGATGACTTATATAATTAGGAGGCTAACTAGAAGATGGCTTTGTGATGGGTGAATACATAATAGTCTTGGTAACTTCTAGCTTTTCCATTTTAGATGACTATTAAAGTATTAGACTTGCAAACTAGTGGCTCATGGAAATAGAGGCTAGCTAGTATAGGCTAGACATGAAGTTTATTAATGAATTAGAGATCAAATGACTATATAACCATTTTATGGTGATATCAACTTCGTTGTATCAAATTGCGGTATTGATGATGATTGTAGAACTAGGTAAGAGGCCATGGTGGAAATGGACAATCCTGTGGCCTTTGTGAGTTTCTTATGTAGTTGTGCCTTAATATGTTGATCGATTGATCTTTGGTGTACTCTCTGGTGGTATGGGACGCCGTGATGAGTTCTTTGTTTGGTTTTCTTGAGTGTACTTCCCGGTGTATAGGACATAGTAGTAATTTCTTTTTCTTTATACTCTATAATGATGGTAGTTGTATTGATTATGGTAATTACATGATTGTTTTTGTATATATATGTTTCTTTATGCTTCCAAAATGATTACTCATGTTGTATGAAAGTTATGGTATATGTGGATATAGAATGTTGTACTATTGTTATAGTTTATTAGTTATTTAGACAATTGTATCGAAAGATTCTGTACCTTGACTTTAAGTTATTGTGTTACTTTATATCATCCTTATATTATAATTTAGCTTAGTTAGCCAATGATGTCTATGGAGTACCCATGTTTGGGTACTCATACTACACTTCTATTCCTTGTTGGTGCAGACTCGAGTTTTAGTAGCTACCGTTGAGTTGAGGTCATGCGGTGTTAATCATCAGGAGATAGGGTGAGCTCTTAGAGTTTGAGTTGCCCTTTTTCCCTTTTATCCTTACTCTGTCTTTTATATTTAAGACGAATGTATGAGACTCTTTAAGATTACTAGATGTTGAGTTGTAATTTCTATTGTCGAATGTAGAGATGCTCTTGTACTAATATTATCAGGTCATGGGATTGGTATTCAAATATGAGTTGACTTGATTTGTGGAATGATGTTATTTATACTGCATTCTTACATAGGGTCCATGTTGGACGTTTCTACTAAGGCAACCCATTACTCTAGCTCTGGGTTACGATGTCGGCTTACCTACCGGTGGCTTGTGGTTGGTACCATTATGACTCAAAAATTGGGTCATAACAAATTGGTATCAGAGCCTAGCTTACATCGATATTATTAGTACAAGAGCAAGTGTCTAATAGAGTCCTGTAGATCAAAACATCAACATCCATTTCTTATCTTCGAGAGGCTCTAGGACATTTTTTGGAGTCCTTCACTTCTTTTACTCATATTGTGCTAAGAGTTTGAGTTGGTTTGTTGGATATTCTCTTGACTTTACTCTTTCATAAAAACCCAGGACTCGTGCTACAGTTATACGTGAGGAGGGTCCCAAGACCCAGACTCGTGATGTGTCCTCAGATAGGGGTCAGGATGGGCCTCCCCAGAACCTCATTCCTACACCCAAGGCAGAGACTCCTCCACCTTATCCAGCGGTGGGCTAGGGATTAGCCTAAGCTTCACTAGGGTTCATCCTCTCTTCTTAGAGAGGCCTTAGTTCAGCTGCTGGGTATTGTTGATGGTTCACAAACTACTGGGACGGGAGTGCATCCCATAGCTACATCTCCTGGAGTTGATATTACTCCTATTCTTGTAGTTGTTCAATCGACAATCACTTAGCCAGTTGTCACCCAGCCTGATATGTCAATTGATGATTAGTGGACGCTGGGTAGATTCTTGAGGTTGTCTCTACCTAGATTTTTTGGTGCTCCTAGAGAGGATGCATTTGAGTTTTTAATTACTTGTAGGGATAGGATTTGTGGTTTAGGTCTTTTTAAAACCCGTGCGGTGGATTACACCATATTTTAGTTGGACTTGTCTGCTCAACACTGGTGGAAAGGTTTTGTGAGTTCTAGGACAATTGGATATTCCCCTAGCTCTTGGTCTCTATTCTTTGAGATGTTCTCAGAGAAGTATATGTTGTCCAGCCTCAGATAATGCTTGAGAGATCAATTCTCTATATTGGAGCAGGGTTCTAAGCATCGCTGAATATGAGGCTCGTTTCCATAAGTTGGCTAAGAATACGACTTCTATTATGTATAAAGAGTATAAGAGAGTTTATTGTGTGAGAGGATTGAGACTTTCTATTTGCATGGCTACGTAGAGTTTGGTTACTGTGGGTAGGACCCTTGTTAAGGTTGTTGACTATGCTAGAGTGATAGAGGACATGTAGTGTAAGGGCCGTGATAAGAGGCCCAAGTATCAAGGCAGATTTGGTGGGAGCTGTAATAGTTCCTTATTTAGGAGTGGTACTCCTTATGCTGGACATCCTCCCCATTGATTATTTCAGCCTCAGAGTCAGGCCAGTCGACCTGTTCAGGAAGCTCTTCTGACTACTGACGGGGATCAATTGGTTACTAGTGGTCGCCCTAGTAAGGGCGGTGATCGGTCTTTGAGATGTTTATCTGTAGGCCATACTAGGCATGTATCTATGCTGAATTAACTAGATTTGTGATTTCTGGTTCTGATCGTGATTTTTGTTTTACTTATGGTCTTTTTGGTCATTTCTCTAGAGATTACACTAGCCGTGGGGCGATGGTTATTTTATCCCAGAGAGCTACTCCCATTAAGGAAGTTCCTCCTTTGGGTATAGATAGTTCGAGAGGTCATAGGAGTGGTACTAGGATACTCGAGGTGGTACTCAGGCAGGCAGGACAGGAGGTTGGTTAGGTACCCATCCAGATAGCAGTCGTGTTCAATTGTATGTAGTACCTGCTAGACCCATGGCTGAGAATTCAAATGTTGTAGTTATAGGTGCGATTTTGGTATACCACAAGTTGGCTCTTACTTTATTTAATCCTGGATCCACTTATTCTTATATATCTCTTTATTATTCTCCACGATTAGACTTGACTAGTGATTTATTATTTGTGCCTTTGTGTGTATCTACTCCCATAGGTGATTCTTTAGTAGTGGATCGAGTATTCAGTTAATGTGTTATGATAGTTAATGATTTTTATACTTGTACTGATCTGATTATTCTTGATATATTGGATTTCAATGTGATTTTAGGCATGGACTAGTTATCCCACTATCATGCGATCATAGATTATTTTTCCAAGATCGTTACGTTATCCATGCCTGGCATACCCCCAATCATATGGTAGGGACCAATTAGCCACAAGCCGACAGGGATTATTTCTTATGTTTTATCTAGAAGACTTATGTCGAGGGGTTGCGAGTCTTATCTTGCCTATGTATGTGATACATATGTAGAGAGTCTGACGCTTGACTCTATTCCTGTTGTGTATGAGTTTCCTGATGTATTTCCTGTCGACCTTCCTGGTACTCCCCCTGACCATGATATTGAGTTTTCTATTGACCATAAGCATGACACTCGACCTATTTCTATGGTACCTTATCATATGGCTCCTTCTAAGCTTAAGGAGCTGAACTCCTAGCTCTAGTATCTTCTTGGTAAGGGTTTTATTACACCAAGTGTGTCTCTATAGGGATCCCCTGTGTTGTTTGTAAAGAAGAAAGATATGTCGATGCGAATGTGTATTGAATATAGGCAGCTTAATAAGGTGATGTTGAATAACCATTATCTGATACCTCATACTGATGATTTATTTGACCTTCTTTAGGGAACATCTATATTTTCTAAGATAGATTTGAGGCTCGGATACCATCAGTTGAGGATTCAAGATGAGAAAATCCTGAAGATGGCCTTTAGGACCTATTACGGTTACTATGAGTTTTTAGTCATGTCTTTTGGGTTGATTAATTCCCCAACCGCATTTATGGACTAGATGAACCGTGTGTTCAGAACCTATCTAGACTCCTTTGTTATTGTTTTCATTTGCTGATATTCTTGTGTATTCGAGTAGTAGTGAGGAGCATGCGCAATACTTGGAGATTGTGCTCCAGGTTTTACGAGAGCATGTGCTTTTTGCCAAGTTCTCCAAGTGCGATTTTTGGCTTGAGTTAGTGTTGTTTCTAGTATATGTTGTGACGAAGACGGGTATTATGGTAGACCCGACTAAGATTTCAGTGATTTGTGATTGGGCTAGGCCTATATCTCCAACTGAGGTTTACAGTTTTATTGGTTTGGCTTGTTATCATAGGTGCTTTGTTGAGAGTTTTGCTACCATATCAACCCCTATAACTAGATTGACTCAAAAGGAAGTTCCTTTCTGATGGTCCGAGGAGTGTGAGTTGAGCTTTGGAAAGCTCAAGGATTGTCTCACTTCAGCCCTGATGTTAGCCTTACCAGTTGAGGGGGAGAGATTCACAGTGTTTTGTGATGCATCTGGTGTTGTTCTTAGATGTGTTTTGATGCAGTAAGGTCATGTTATTTCCTATACTTCTAGATAGCTTAAGGTGCATGAGCACAACTACCCCACTCATGATTTGGAGTTAGCAGCAGTAATTTTTGCACTCAAGTTTTAGAGGCATTACTTGTGTGGTGTGCATTGTGAGATTTTCACTGATCATCGTAGTTTTAAATATCTGATGACTCAGCGAGAGCTTAATGCTTGCCCACATAGATGGATGGAGTTGCTGAAGAACAATGATACTTCCATCTTGTATCATCTAGGAAAGGCGAATATGGTAGTTGATACCTTGAGTCATAGGGCAATGAGTATGGGTAGTTGGGCATATATATTATTTTCTCAGAGGCCCTTGGCATGGAACATCCAGTCCTTAGCTAATTTTATTATTCGCCTTGATATTTTGAATCCCGCAAGGATTTTAGCTTGTGTGGAGGTAAGGTCCTCCCTATTTGAGTAGATTCATGATCATTATTTTGAGGATAGTAAGTGTGCCTTCACCATGATTGGGTGGTGAATGGTAAGTATGAGAGACACTCAATATATATTGAGGGTATCTTGAGGCTTCAGGGTCGTGTCTGTGTTCCCTGACTTGATGAGTTAATTCAGTTAATTCTTTATGAGGATCATAGCTCTAGATATTCTATTCATCTCGATACGGACAAGATGTATAGAGATTTGAGGTAACTTTATTAGTGGGATGGTATGATTAGTGGGATGGTATGAAGAGAAATATGGTAGACTTTGTAGCTTTTGCCTATGTTGTCAGCAGGTTAAGGTTGAGCATCAGCATCTAGGTGGTTTCACTCAGAGGTTACCCATTCCTAAGTAGAAATTAGAAAGGTTTACCATGGACTTCATTAGTGGTTTTCCTAGTAATTCCCGTGGTCACAATGGTATTTGGGTTATTGTGGATCATTTGACCAAGTCAACACATTTTATTCCTATACATATGACATTTAGTGTTGAGATATTAGCCCAGATTATGTCCTAGAGATAGTTTGTTTGCATAGGGTCCCTGTGTCTATCATATCAAATTGTGGTTCTGTGTTTACTTTGCGGTATTAGAGAGCTTTTTAGAAGGATTTGGGTACTCGAGTGGATTAGAGTACAATATTTCACCCGCAGATAGATAGTCAATTCGAGCAGACTATTCAGGTGCTTGGGGCTATACTTTGAGGTTGTGTTATAGAGTTTGGAGGTCAGTGGGATTGACACTTGTTATTGGCAGAGTTTGCCTACAATAACAATTACTATTTGAGTATTGAGATGGTGCCTTATGTGACTTTGTATGGTAGGAGATGTCATTCTCCTATAAGATGGTTTAAGACTTCTGAGGTTAGAGCCTATGGTACAAATTTACTTTGGGACTCATTGGATAGAGTCAGGGTAATTCAGGATAGGCTGAAAGCAGCCTAGAGTAGGCAAAAGGCCTATGCCAATCGTAAACTCCATGCATTGAGATTTAGATTTGGTGATCATGTGTTTCTCCATATTTCATATCTCTATATTGCAAAAGTATATTCTGAATCCTTCTCATGTTCTTAGATAGGACTCGATACAGTTAAACGAGCAGTTGACCTTTGTAGAGGAGCCCGTGCTTATTTTGACTAGTTATGTGAGGCGAATACATTCTAGAGAGATTCTGGTAGTCAAGGCTCAATGGAGGTACCGCCCAGTAGAGAAGGATACTGGGGAGATCAAGAGTGATATGCAGGCCTAGTATCCTCATTTGTTCTAGACTATAGGTATTTTCTTTGTCTTTAACTTTCGAGGATGAAAGTTCCTTAGTACTAGAGGTTGTAATGACCCTTCAAGTCATTGTCCGTGTTCTTACTTATTTTTGCCGATAGAGCTTCTTCATAGCTTCCCAAAGTTATAGCGACTTGCTGGTACTGATAGTTCGATTACCTGGCAGTTCGTTTGGTTTTTAGAACCACTTTCCCAATTTGAAGTCTTTATTGGTTCTAATTGACCACTGAGTGAAAACTTTAGTAAATTGACCTTACATGCAAAATCTGACTTTGCCAACGCGTCTAGAACGAAAAAATCTATATGCTTACATATCTCATTTGCTAGAAACTGACTCTGAGTGCATCTCAGGTCATTGGCCGAAGCCCAGAACCAAGTTTCAAGCTTCATCCATGTCTGAAAAAGGAAGAGATATCATGACTGCAGTGTGAGAATTTCGAACGTGGTACTGCAACTGCAGCCAATGGGATCGCCAGACCCGAGACCTGGGTTAGCCTCTTTAAAGGCTATCATTCCTAAAATTTTGGCCATTTTATGCCTCCTTCTTGAGTTCTAAACCCTAATAGAGTGTAAAATCTTCAAAGTCAGTCTTGTGGGTTGCTTAGGAGCTTGAATAATTTGTGTAATCCAATTTTGCTACAAATCTAAGGTAAGATTCCTTCTAGTTTGGTATTGATTTGTATATTTCTAGACCTAAAACCCATAAGTCTTTGAGGCTCAATTGTAGCCACAAATATGATTGATTCACTCAAATTACTTAAGGTTTATAGCTCCCTAATGATAGTTGAACAATGGGTTAGTCTCAAAAACTCATTTTCTGAAGGTCATATATATCTATATCTATCTATATATAACCCACTTAGGGGTTTGGTGTCATTTTGGACCCATGGCATAATGGTGCCATAATGGGTGTTGTTAATCTTGTAATAATGCTTAGATTGTGTTGTGATAGCTTGGCTCATGGAAGAAGTTTCAAGAAAAGTAAAGGCAAAGCTAGTTAGTTCGTGAGCAATTTGTACTTAAGGTGAGTTAGGCTTACTCATAGTTAGATTGAGCTTGATTGTCGTATAATTATTGATATCTTGTGAGATTGGACGGGGTCTTAAATAACAAATAGATGATTGGTGACATTTGGGATTAGTTGATTCTTGTAGCTATTACACTTGTAAAATGTGATTCTTGACTATAGATTAGAACCTTGGATAGTTCTACTTGTAGTCTCATGAATAGTATGAGAATACTTTCATTGCTCTAATAGTTGAGAATGATGTTGTTGACTAACCTTAAGATTTTGTTTACCTAGATATGACTAGTTATGAATTGGCCTTAGTGTTTGGGGTGACTTAGAAAGGATACTTGAAGAGGGATTTCCCTCATAGGCTTAGTAAGGATTGATAAGCCCTTATGGTGTGATTTAGATAACCTAGCCTAGGGTAGAAGTTAGTCTTGTATAAGTGAACTTTGGCATCATTGGGATTTAGTAGAGGGACTTGACCCATCTTAAGCTTGAGCTATGTAATTCCTCAGTGGCCTAGATACTTGATAAACGTCTAAGTTAAAAGTTATTAAGGTTATAATGGTTTAACTCAGTTGTCAGATATGCACTTGATCGATGGTTGGATGATTTGTATACTTAATTGATTATCTTGTGTCATGAGATAGATAGTCTTGGAAAGTCTTGTAAATTGAACCTATGGTTATTCTATCGCTTGGCTTATTGATGGGTTCACCAAGTGAACCTCTAATTATGTTATCACTCTTGCTATGACCCAAGCCTAATGATTAAGCTAATATTTATGTGAAGGATTTTCCTTTAGGGTTAGTATTGTGAAAAGTAGGAGTAAAAAAGGTATCTAGAGAGCATGTACTTGACTTATAATTGACTTGCTAATAAACATGTTAAGTTGGAAAAGTGGTGATTGGGTAGATCATTTAGTAACTCATGCTCATGCATCTACTTATATTATATAGTGATGATTAATAGTAAAATATGATGTTATGTGTTACCTTACATCACTTATACTCTATCATTTGGGTTGTACATACTTATTGAATTATTTATGTATGTATGTGTATAATGATAATTCCCAATGAATCCAGAGAATGTATTTATGTTATGATGATGCTCGGTGAATTTAGAGGATATAATGATGTTATGATGATGCCCACTGAATTCGGAGGCTGTATTGATGTGATGATGATGCCTGGTGAATTCAAAGAATATAATGATGTTATGATGATGCCCGGTGAATTCAAAAGATATAATGATGTTATTATGATGCCCGATGAATCCAAAGGATATAGTAATGTTATGATGATGCCCGATGAATTCGAAGGATATAATGATGTTATGATGATGCCCGATGAAATCGAAGGATATATTGATATGATGATGATACCTGGTAAATCTAGAGGATATATTGATCTTATGATGATACAATAAGGGTGTGCCATGCTTCTATTTCTAATTTCATTCAATTTTTGTTTTTTTCACTCGGGGAGAAGTGTTTTGGTATTTTTACCCCTTACACGACCTTTAAACATAAAGTAACAGCATTACCTTCAGTTTTAAAAGATTAAAACCCATTCTTTCTCTCTTAAACTCAAAACCTAAGAAAACTCAAGGGTTTTACAGAGGATTCACCATCCTAGCTCTGAACTTCAAATTACTTTAATTTATTTGATATTTTAGGCATGTATCTCATTCCCTAACTTGAATATTACAATATGGTATTTGATTAATCATTATCCATATATTTTGAATGATAGGCTTGAAATTGGGTTGAGGGGTTTTGACTGGAATTACTTGAATTACTTTTCCAAAGTTTTATATTGATGCTTTATGTTTTAATTTATGGTTTTTCGGCTGAATGAGTGCATTGTTATGGGAATTTGAATGGGAACTTGGGTTTCCCCAAATTGATTACGTTATGGCCAGGTAATGGCATTATCCTTAATCCATTTTGTAAATTTGGTTTTGAACATGGATAATTGCATAATGTAACTTGTCTTTTGGAAACTGATGCATAAAATGAATTTGAAAGGCCCATGGTGGCCATGGTTTGGATTTAAATGGAACTTGGGAGTCTAATGGTTACATGGACTAGTTTGACATGATTATATAAGCTTGCAAACATATCTAGTATGAAGATACCAAGTGAAAAATTCCTTAATTACAAGACTCCTTGGTTAATGGTTGGGTTTATGTGCAAACTATTTTAATTTGAGCTTAAAAGGGAATTGTGTATCTTACCTAGAAGGTGTAGTCTCCGTAGGGGGGCTAACTATTTTAATTTGGGCATTAAAAGAAAATGCATAGCATACCGTGAAGGTGTAGTCTCGAGGGGAATAACACTGGAAACCACATTATTGGTGTGGGGTTCTATATGACCGTGTGCTTGGTTTACACATTATATTTAGGGATGGTTTGAGCCTTGTTATCTTTAGCCTTTCCTTTGATTTCCTTAATTCAGGCAAGTAATATGCACTGGCCCTTTCAGCAGGGGGGGCTGAACACATATAGCTTGTGGGTGCCTTTAGGATGGAATAAGCTACATGATTTAGGTTAATTGTTTAAACTCTCATGTTTATGACCCTTGTCCCTGTCTCGACATCTTATATATGTATATATAAATGTTGTGAAGTGGTGAGCCTCTATCTTCTGGAAGGCCGGTCATTTTATTGATTCTATTACAATCTTAGTACTTTTGAATTCCTTATAGTCGAGGGCATGTCCCGACTTAGTTTGATATTCTAGTTTTAGAGGCTTTTGTGGACAAATGTTGGTTGGATGTTAGTTTTGATTCATAGAGATTACATTTGATTATGTATCCTTCTTATTACTATTTGATTGGATTCTGGTATATTTTTTAATTATGTTCTTGATGTTAGGCTAAGGGGGTGGACTCCAGCTCATGGTAGGCTTAGGATACCCATCATGACTATGCCCTAGTTCAGGTCATGACAAGCTTGGTATCAGATCACAGTTATGGGGCGTTGAGTATCCAGAAAGTCATGTCGAGTAAAGTCCTTTTAATGGGTATTTGCCTCACTTATAAGGGGAAGGCCACAAGGTAGTTTGGAATGTTTCCCTTTCTTGTGTTCTATATTGGGATATAGTCTAGATGTCTTGAAACTTCTCTAACTCCTGGCTTACTCATATTTTAGATCATGCCTCCTCGAAAATCTAACATCATTAGAAACTTTACTGGAACCTCTATCCCACCTGAGGAAAATATTGATGGTACTCATTGTTTATGGGGTGCAAACCTTGTCTAGGATCCCTGTTCCTGACTGTACTACTCTATATGGGGTTTTACTGGTCCTTGCTAGTCCTTCTCGAGCATTCTGGGCTAGCATGCATATGCCCAGACATCTTAGGGAGATATTTCGAATGCAGAGTTTCGTCAGTATATTCATATGCTTACTCAATTGGTGGCATCACAGTCTTTTCAGTATGATCGTGCTGGTTTTGTTAGTCACTTATCTGAGTTCCCTCAAGTTGGCCATTTTATGAGGTTAAATCCCCATCCTTTACAGACTCTAAAGTTGAAGAGGATCCTCAGGGGTTTATTAATGAGATTGAGAACTACTGATTCTGAAGGTGTAGAGTTTGTTGCGTATTAGTTAAAAAAATGTATCTTATTAGTTGTATGAGGAAGAGGAACAACTGAGAGATGATGACGTTGAGCCAACGATATGGGATGAGTTTTAAGAGGACTTTCTTGATCACTTCCTTTCTCTAGAGTTGAGGGAGGCTATGGCCGAAGAGTTTGTGAACATGAAGCATGGAAGCTGAGTGTGAAGGAGTATGCTCTAAAATTTCAGCAGTTGTCCCATTATGCTCTGGAGTTAGCAGCTAAAATAAGATCCAAAATGAGAAAGTTTACTTCTGGGTTGTATCATGATTTGGTATTAGAGTGTAAGGCTACAATATTGAACAATGATATGGATATATCCAGGCTTGTGGTTTATATGCAATAAGTGGAGGATGAAAAGAAGAAGCAGGTAAAGATGGGAGAGAGGTAAAATAAGAAGTTCAGGTATTCAGAGCAGGGTGCAGGTCAGCAGAACATTAGGAGAGATGGTAGGCAATAGACTAAGAAGATGAATTAGATGAATTCTTATTCAATAGCCAGTGATCCTTATCCTAAGCCTTCAGGTGATCGTCATTTTCAGGCTAGCAGTGGTCCTAAGGCATATGGTGCCCAGTCTCAAGTCAGTGGAGCTCAGTCATCCCCACTTTATCCTCCTTGTCGATTTTGTGGTAAACTTTACCCTGGTTATTATGAAGAAATAAGGGACTTATTTTTCAATTGTGGTCAGCCCGGTCATCTACAGAGAAATTATCCTATACACAGTTTTCACTGGAGCTAATAAGGATTCGGCGCCACTTCTTCATCTCCGGCACCTAAGGGCTCTACTTTAGGTATCAACACTGGATGGAATCATCTCTATACACTTGCTACTCGACAAGAATTTGAGGCATTCCCTAATGTTGTCACCGGTATGTTACCAATTTTTCTCGTGATATTTATTGTTTACTTGATCTGGGTTCTACCCTTCCTTATATGAACCCTTATTTGGTTGGGCACTTTAGTTTTGGTTCTAAAAGTATTCTCAATCTCTTTTTTATGTCTACTCCAGTAGGTGATTCTATTGTTTCTAGGAAAATTTGTAGGGGTTGTGTAGTGTCCATCTCTAATAGAGAGACATTATTGGATCTGGTAGAGCTGGACACGGTAGATTTTGATGTTATCTTTGGGATAGATTTGCTTCATTCGTGCTATGCTACTCTGGATTATAGGACCCAAAAGTTCAGTTTTCAATTTCCTAACGAATCGGTGATGAAATTGGAGAAGAGTTCCTTAGTGCCCAAAGAGAGGTTTATTTCCTATCTTAGAGCTTGGAAGTTATTTCCAAAGGGTGTCTATATCATATAATTCGGGTTAAGGATTCTAATTTTGAGGGTCTCTCTTTCCAATCTTTCCATGTGGCTAACAAATTTTCTAAATTTTTTCCCGATGATTTTCCTAGAATTCTTCCTGATAGAGAAATAAATTTTGGGATTGATCTTCTTCTAGGTACCCATCCCATTTCCATTCCTTCTTATAGGATGGATCCATTTGAAATAAAGGCGCTAAAGGAGCAGTTAAAAGATCTCCTTGATAAGGGTTTCATTTGACCTAGTATTTCTTCGTGGGATGCTTCTGTGTTTTTTGTACGAAAGAAAGATGGGTCTCTTTGGATGTGTATAGGATACCCTCAGCTAAATAAGGTTACTATGAAAAATATGTACCTCATCCCTAGGATTGATGACCTATTAGACCAGCTTTAGAGTGCTAGGTGTTTCTCTAAGATTGATCTCTGTTTGAGCTATCATCGGTTTAAAATTGGGAGGTTGATATTCTCAAGACTGCCTTTCGAACCTGATATAGTTATTATGAGTTCTTGGTTGTATCATTTGGGTTGACTAATGCTCTGGCTGCTTTAATGAATCTTATGAATTGGGTAGGCAATTTTTGGACTTATTTGTGATAGTTTTCATGGATGATATCTTGGTATACTCTAAGAGTGAGGAGGATCATGCCAAGCACCTCTAAATTGAGTTGCAGACTCTTAAAGACCAAAAATTGTATGCCAAATTTTGTAAGTGTGAATTTAGGCTAAGTGCTGTGATCTTTCTTGGCCATGTCCTGTGTGGAACCGGGTTGTGTTTTTATGTAGTATGGTAAGGTTACGGCTTACGCTTCTAGGCATCTTAAGGTTCATATGAGGAATTACCCGACTCATGATCAAGAGTTGGTGGCGGTGGTATTTGCCTTAAAAATATGGTGCCTCTATTTGTATGGGGGCATGTGGTTATCTATTCAGATCATAAGAGCTTGCAGTATGTATTTATGCAGAAGGAATTAAATCTCAGACAGAGGAGGTGGCTTGAGCTACTTAAGGATTATGACATGATTTTGTACTATCATTTAAGTAAAGCTAATATTTTTTTGATGCTCTTAGCAGGTTGTCCATTAAGAGCTTATCTCATATGGATGAGGAAAAGAGATAGTTGGTAAAGGATATTCACAGGTTGGCCAACTTCGGAGTCCGTATCTTGGACGCCAACTTGGGAGTCCGTGGATGGAAGAGTGATTGTTCAAGAAGTGGTTAAATCATCTCTTGGTGTTGAGGTGAAGGAGAAACAGGTTTCGGATCCCATACTTATGCAGATTAAGGAAGGTGTGGGTTAGCAAAAGGTTATGGCTTTCGAGATTAGGGGAGATGGCATTCTGAGCTACAAAGAAAGGTTGTGCGTTCCTGATGTTGATGGCTTGCGAGAAAGGATTCTGACTGCGGCGTATGAGTCCAAATATATATTTCATCTGAGTTCAACTAAGATGTACCATGACTTAGAGAAAATATATTGGTGAAACAATATGAAGAGAGATGTGGCAAACTTTGTGGCTAAGTTTATGGTTTGTCAGCAAGTCAAGGTTGAGCATTTGAGGCCTGGTTGTATGTCACAAGAGATAGAGTTGACCATATAAAAGTGGGAGATGATTAATATATATTACATTATGGGTCTTTTGTAGTTTCGCAATCAGTATGATTATATTTGGGTTATTATGGATAGAATGACTAAGTCTACTCACTTCTTACCTGTGAGGACTAACTACTTAGGAGAGAATTATGCTAAGTTATTCATAAAGGAGATAGTCAAATTTCATGGAGTGCCTGTGTCCATCATTTTAGACTGAGGTACACAGTTTTTTTCTTACTTTTGGTGTTTGTTTCAGAAAAAATTGGGTACTTAGGTGAACCTTAGGATCGTTTTCCACCCTCAAATGGATGGACAAGCAGAATGGACTATTCATACTTTGAAGGATATGCTAAGGGCCTTTTTGATTGATTTTTAAGATAGTTGAGTTGACCATTTGCCTCTTATTGAGTTTGCATATAATAACAGTTATCATTCTAGCATTCAGATGGATCATTTCGAGTCTCTTTGTGGTAGAAGGTGTAGGTCTCCAATTTGGTGGTGGGTGGGTGGTGAGACTAGTTTGTTTTGTTATAACTTGGTTCACAAATCCATGGAGAAGGTTACAGTGATTAGAGAAAGACTTAAGACTGCTTAGAGTTGCCAAAAGCCTTGCGCGGCTATGAGGCAATGGGAGTTAGAGTTTGAAGTAAGTGACTGGTGTTCTTAAAGGTTTCTCCTATGAAAGGAGTCATGAGATTTGGAAAGAAGGAAAAGTTTACTCCTTAAAATAATACAAGGTTCTTGGATTTCTTGATTCAAATATTTGTTTACATAGGTAATCAAACCTTACTTCTTGAAAATTATGCGACGTAATACGGTAATGAAAGTGAAAATAAATTTTGTTCTTTAGAATTGTGTTTATGAATGAATGTAGAGAGTATTGAGTTGGGTTTTATGGCTATATGATTTGATGAGATTGTATATCGGAACCAACTTAGGATAAACCCCCATGTTACAGTAGTTATGGGATTTCTAATGAGTTGTTACAAGGATTGCAACCACTGATAACATGGAGGATTAGAAGACTGTGGGTTCTGGTACCATTACGACTCAACGATGCAAATCGAAATCAATTCCTATGACTCATAGTCAAGAGTCACAATGACTGGGGAAGTTGATGTAGTATATGAAATATTTCTGGTTAGCTTACGAGTTTTGGTGATGAGTAGTAGTCTAACCTTATGACTATTAGGCGGACTCGTAACCAGACCAGTAACTACTAATCTAGTCTTTGTCTATGTTACCACTTGTTCAAACGAGTCATACCCAATGGTTAAGACTCATACCCCTAGTTGTAATGAGTGCAGAACATGTACACTAACACTAAATTTTCTTGTTTTTCTTTTTGCTTCAAAGAATTCAATAATTATTATTATGCAA